>NW_007252877.1:77189-90325 GCF_000164805.1 Carlito syrichta
CTTTCTGCTTCCTTTCTTGCTTCCCTAAAGCTATCTCTACATAGCAATCACATTCTAAAATGTTTACTCTAAAAAGTAAAACAGATCCTGTTTCTCCTCCATTTAAAACTTTTCATAGAATTTTCACTGCTCTTGGGAGAAAAGAAATTCAAATGTTACACCAGTCTTTGATGCCCTATATGATTTGGCTCTTACTTATCTGTCCGTTTTCTCTAATATCCTTTCATTTCTTGCTCAGACTTCTCAAGAAACAAAAACAAACAAAGCCAGCTTTTCATCCTTGAGGTGTTTACATTTGCTGTTTCTTTCGCCTAGAATATCCTCTCTAGACTTTGTATGGCTGGTTCCTTTTCTTACTTCGATGTCAGATTAAAAGAGGCAAAGATGGGCTGAATGCAGTGGCTCACATATGTAATTCCAGCACTTTGGAAAGCCAGGGCAAGATGATTGCTTTTGCCTAGGAGTTCGAGATCAGCCTGGACAACATAGCACGACTTTGTCTATTGTCTCTTTTTTTTTTTGAGTTGGAGTCTCACTCTGTCACCCAGGCTGGCATGCAGCGGCACACTCACGGCCAACCCAGCGTCGAACTGCTGGGTTCTGAAGGATCTTCTGCCTCAGACTTCCAAGTAGCTGTAACTACAGGTGCATCCTACCATGCCCGGCTAATTTTTTACTTATTGTAGAGAAGAGGGCTCACCAAGATGCCCAGGCTGGTCTTGAACCTGAGGGCTCAGGCTATTTTTCTTCTTAAAGGCAAAGATGAACAGTAGCACAGAAGAGGGGAGGTGAAAACTATATGCCAACCACTATACAAGACAGGAGGGAGGTGTGTGTGTGTTCATATATTATACCATCTTCTACTATTCTATACTCTATTAGTTAGTGCCGGAATAGAGATCAATACACATTGTCAAAAATGTTTTAGACTACATTTTGACACAAAATATTTTATTGTTAATTTTGATGAAAACAAAATAATCACGTAACCAGGACAATATGAGCCCACTAGTTCATTGAAATTTTGTTTCATAAAGTATAGGACATTACCTCCCAGTGATATGATAGCCTAAGGTAGAATAAGAATCTTGGATACTCTGTTCACCCATTCTTTCATACGGTAATAATAATAGTGCTTATACATATAGTTTATAAACTTATTTACTTATGGAAACTTCTCAATAATCTAAGCACATTAAGTGACTTTCCATATTTAGTTTTTTTAATTCTAAAATATATCTGTGCATAAAAGTGAATCTTATTTAATGAAAAATAAATTATAGACATTTAAAAATAAAACTAGATAATATGCTATAATTGAATGGAGAAAAAGTAATAGTTGATTTTGAATGTAAAGTTTATGACTTAAAACTGTGAAAACTATATATTATATGTAGTGAATTTTCAACATTGAATAATCACTTTTAGATAAATTTTGCATAAATCACTTTAGCATATTATCAAACTAACTTTATAAACTTTGAAGAGCTATGCATAAATTGTTTCAGAAAACATTAATTTGATATATTGCTGTAAATGGTTTCAAAATAAGATTGTAAAGCACTGTTTATCAAATTACTTTCTTTAATCCTAGAAGAAAAATATTATTTTCCTGATCTGAATTTTCAAATAATAATTAGAGGAGACTTTATTATGAATTTAATAAATGTCAAATTATGCATAATTATAGAACCAAGGTAGGGACAACTTCAGAAATGTCTTTTTCCCAGTAACACAGACAGCCATCCTACTGGAGATAGTGGAATAAAAACATCTCTATTCCTCTTCTGCGTGAAAGTAACACAGGATATGGAGAATGACTGCTGAGCACACTGGAAATAAAATCATAAGAAGAAATCTGAGAAGCAGAGCCTACAGAGAGCAGATCCTTCTGTAGTAGGTAACTGCACTGTGCAGAGAAACAAGCCACCTCTTTTTTTATAACAGGGAGAATATAGTTTGGGGAGCATAGAATGACCAAGGAAAATATCTGAGCCTAAAAAGAGAAAAGAATAGACATGCTGCTTTTTTGTTTTGTCTTGTTTTTAAGTGGCCATAATAAGTAATAGGGAAATACAAAAAATACTAATTGCAAATAATTTACTAGCTTCAGATTTTGTCAACTAAGAATAAGGCTCTGTTTCCACACGCAGACATACATGTGAGCATAAGTTGGTACATTCTAAAGGTTCAGAAAAATTTGTTTCACAAAAAAATAATCAACAGAAAATTTTCAAAGTTAAGAAAAAAAGAGATAGTAGAGGAAAGATGGTGACAGAACTGATCAGAGTGGGAGAGTCTCTGCAAAACCGAGTGTCCATAATGACTCTCTGTGGGAGAGGGTGTGTGCTGGTGGGTGAGTCCATCTGAGGGGAGACTTGGGTTCATGCACCTAGATCTCTCCTCCAGAGGTGACTGCAACCCGGTACCTTCCTGAGATTGGAGCCCCTGGCATGCAAGATCATCTGCTGTTCTCAGGGCTCTCTTGAGAGGAGGTGGCAGAGAACAGCTGCTCCTCACCACCTGGCACCTGGCCAACACTATCACCTTAAGCAACAGACCAGGATCTAACAGCAGAAACCATGGAGAAGGCAGGATGTGGAAATCTGGAACAGAACCCTGCCACCAGTGAGGAGATGCCCACAGTGCCATCTTCTTTGTCCCAGGACCAGACAGAGACCTGCACTGCCCCACCCAGCTCTGTTCAGCCTCCAATCTGAGACCCAGAGGCTATCCTTGCACCCTTCTGGGATTGAACATTGCACCTGGAGAGACAGATGCCCCTCCCCCACCCTGGACCAGGCACAGACACATCTGACCTGAGTGGGAAACCATGACAGCATCTGCAGCAGACAAGTCAGATGAGTCTGGATCTGACCAGTACTCCTCACACAGTAGTCTGTGGGGTGTCGGACCCATGCTGAGAGCAACCCTATCACCCTGCACTGAGAGCAGAGGGAACTGGCTAGAGACTAGAGCTGCTTCCTAATGTGGCGGCAGCCAAAAACAGTGGCAGTTAAAAGCGGCAACAGTCAAAATCAGTGGCAATGCTTGGGAAAGGAACCTGAAATTACAGAAATGGCCATAGAGTGAGTTTTTTTGTTTGTTTGTTTTTGTTTTTTCTTCTCTCTTTATGTTTTTGTTTACCTTCTCATAATTGCTTTGTTTCTTTCATTTTAATGGTTTGTTTAAGATTTTCTGTTTGTGTATGGGTATTTTTGAGGGCAAGTCATCAACAGGGTGGTTTTTTGTTTGTATGCTTTTTTGGTTTGTTTTTTTCTGTTTTTGTTTCTCTATCTATTAGTTGGTGAGCCTGTTTTCCCTCTTCTTCTTCTCTCTCTTCACCTTCCTTTTGCCTTTCTTCTTCCTTTTTCCATTCTTTCCCTTTTTCTTATCTCATTTTGCTTTTGGAGAGCAAACATACACCCCCACTGTATGGACAGATTGTAAAGAAGTGGGAAGTGGGTTCCAGGGAGCTCATATACCTGTGAGCAGCTACAGGGATCTGTAGATAGCTTCTGAATCACAAACTCCCCTCCTTAATCAAATCTTAAAACTGCAAAAATTGAACAAAGCCAGAGGATCTACTTAAGGAACAGTAGGAGATTGAGCAAACAGAAGTAAAAGCTATCCCCCATCACTGAACAAAAGAATTGAAGAAGCCATTAAAAAAAAGGGGGAGGAAAACATTCACAAATGAAGAAAAAACAAAGGAAGAATATGGGTCTCATACAGACCTCTGGGAAGACAACAACTGAGAATACAGACTTTGAAATTCAAACAATGAAGAGTCCTCAGAATGATTGGTCTCAAATCACAAACCCAGATATCAAGATATTAATAGAGAGAATAAATAGAAATGAGGAGAGATAAAGAAAAGAATGAAGGAGTTGATAACAGAGATGATAGCAGTAAGGAATACAGTGAATGAAATAAATAACAAACTGATAAGCATGGAAAGAAGAATCAACCAGGCAGAAGATAGAATCTCAGAGCTCAAGGACCAAAATATGGAACTAACCCAGACTGTCAAGAACATAGAAAATAAGCTTAAAAAGACAGAGCAAATCCTCAAGAGATAAGTGATTATATCAAGAGGTTGAACCTAATATAGTTAGAATCCCTAAGGCAGATAGAGAGATAGAGAGTCAGAGACCACCCTGGAATAAACATTCCATGAAATTAACCAAGAAAACTTCCCTCATTTCATCAGTGATGCAACCATTCAAATACAAGAGATTCAGAGAACCCTGCAAGACAACAAATGAGAAGATCAACTCCTAGACATATAGCAATTCACTTACACAATGTAGGTATTAAAAAAAAAACCCTAAAGGCAGCAAGAGCAAGACAGAAAGGTCAGATTATCTACTGGGGAATACTAATTAGAATAGCAGCAGACTTATCTACAGAAATACTTCAGGCTAGGAGAGACTGGAGTCCAACCTTAAAAGTTCTCAAAGATAAATAATTTCAACCAAGAATTACTTACCAAGCAACACTAAGTTTCATCAGTCATGGGGAATTAACAGCCTTCCTAGACATTCAATCCTTAAGAGTTTACACCACCTCCAGACCAGTTATACAGGAAACACTTAAGAAATTTTAAGTACAGAAGAAAGAAAAAGAAAAAAAGAATGACTACACCCTTTCCAAGAATGCAGGAAAAAGATTGAAAACACGCATAAATCAACCCAAAAATCAAAAGACAGATAACAAACAAATAAACAAGCAGCAGCAATAACAACAAACTCTATAAGAACCTCATAACAGGGCTAAACCCTCACATCTCAATAATTAGCCTGAATATGAAAGAACTAAATGCACCACTGAAATGACATATAATGGCAAATTGGATAAAGTATCATGATGTATATGCTGTCTCCAGGAAACTCATCTCACCAGAAGGGACATTCACAGACTCAAAGTAAGAGGATGGAAAATAAATTTTCAGGGGAATGGAGCACAAAAGATAGCAGGAGTTGCAATTTTAATAGCAGGCAAGATACCTTTTAAGCTGTCAAAAATTTAAAAAGATATGGAAGGTCACTATATAATGATAAAAATTTCAATTCATCAACAAGAAATATCCATCCTAAACATAAATGCACCCAACATAGGTGCACCAACTTTCATAATGCAGCTTTTTAGTAAACTAAAAAATGACATCAACCCTAACACTATTGTAGTTGGGGACTTAAATCCCACACTAACAACCTGAGACAGATTATCAAGACAAAAAAATCAACTAGGAGATCCAGAACCTCAAAGTGATGCTTGACCAAATGGACTTAATTGATACCTACAAGACACTCCACCCAACAACCACGGTATATACATTCTACTCATTGCCACATGGAATGTACTACAAGATCAACCACATCCTCAACCATAAATCAAGCATAAACAAATTTCATAAGATTGAAATACTGTATGTACCTTCTCAGACCACATGGAATAAAAATAAATATCAACACCAACAAAATTTCCCCAAAACCCACAAAGACATGAACACTAGCAGCATGATGCTAACAACTCTTAGAAATCAAAACAGATATTAAAAGATTCCTGGAAACAAATGAAAATGAAGAAACATCTTACCAAAATCTCTAGGATGCCATGAAAACATTACTAAGAGGGGAATTCCTATCTCTACAAACACACTTGAAGAAAATAGAAGATCACAAGTTAACAGCCTAACAAATTACCAGGAAGCTGGAAAAACAATACCACCCAAACCCTAACTTCAGCAGAAGAATCCAGGTCAACAAAATAAAAGTCAAAATACAGGACATAGAAGACAAAAATATAATACGAAAAATCAACAAAACAAAAAGATGTTTCTTTGAAAGGATAAGCAAGATTGATGGACCCCTAGCTAGACTAACCAAGAAAAAGAGAGAGAAAGCCCAATGAACACAATCAGAAATGCAAAGGATCAAGTCATAACTGACCTTGAAGAAATACAAAGGATTAACAGAGATTACTATGCATACTTGTATGGAAAAAACTTGAAAATCTAAATGAAATGAAGGACTTTCTGAGAATCGTACTACCTCTCCAGGTTGAAAGAAGAAGAAATCGAGACCCTAAATAGACCAATAACAATCCATCAGAAAACTACTGACAAACAAAAGCCCTGTACCAGTTGGCTTTCCAGCAGAATTCTACAAAACATACAAGGAGGACCTGACATCAATCCTATTGAAAGTATTATGGGCAATCAAGAAAGATGGAACTCTTCCTAAATCATTTTATGAAGCTAACATCACATTGATACCCCAACCAGGTAAAGATCAAACAAAAAAAGAGAACTACAGGTCAATATCCTTGATGAATATAGATGCTAAAATTCTCAGCAAGATTCCAGCAAACTGGATCCAGCAACACATCTCAAAAATCATCCACCATGACCAGGTAGGCCTCATCCCCAGGATGCGGGGCTGGTTCAATATCCACAAGACCATAAATGTAATTAAATACATTAACAGAAGAAAAACAAGAACCACATGATTATATCATTAGACACAGAAAAAGCTTTTTTTTTTTTTTTGAGTTGGAGTCTCACTCTGTCACCCAGACTGGAGTGCAGTGGCTGCTCCTGGCCACCGCAGCCTCGACCTGCTGGGCTCCGGCAATCCTTCCGCCTCAGCCTTCCGAGTGGTCCAGAATTACAGGCATGCGCTACCACGCCCGGCTGATTTTTTGATTTATTGTAGAGATGAGGTCTCGCTGCCCAGGTGGATCTCGAACCCACAGACTCAGGCAATCCACTCACCTCAGTCTCCCAAAGGCGCGGGATTATGGGCTGAGCCACCGAGCCCGGCTCAGAAAATGCTTTTGATAAAATCTAATCTTCTTGATTAAAAAACCCTTGAACATCTAGGCATAGATGGAACATACCTCTAAATAGTAAGAGCCATCTATGAGAAACCCACAGTCAACATACTGCTAAACAGACAGAAATTGGAACCATTTACCCTGAAAACAGGAACAAGACACGAATGTTCACTCTTACCCCTCCTGTTCAACATAGTATTGGAAGTCCTAGTTAGAACAATCAGACAAGAGAAGAAATCAGGGGTATCCAAATAGGAAAAGAGGATGATGCTATTCCTTTTTGCAGATGAAATGATTCTATACTTTGAAAACCCAAAAGAATCTGTCAAAAACCTCCTTGCACGGATAAAAGGACTTTAGCCAAGTCTCAGGATATAAAATAAATGTGCAAAACACAGTTGCATTTGCATTCGTTAACACCAACAGTAAACAAACAGAAACCCAAATAAAAAAAAAATCTCATTCACAATAGGCATGAAAAAATGAAATGCCCTGGCATCTTCCTAACCTGAGAAGTGAAAGACCTTTACAACGAAAACTATAAAACACTGCTTAAAGAAATCAATGAAACAAACAAATAGAAAAATATTCCACACTCATGGATTGGAAGAATAAACATTGTTAAGATGTCCATCCTGCCCAAGGCAATCTACAGTTCTCATGCAATCCCCATTAAATTACCAGCAGCATTCTTTTCAGACCTGGAAACGACAATACGGAAATTCCTATGGAAACATAAATGACCACGAATAGCCAAAACAATCCTCGGGGGAAAAAAAAAAGCAGGAGGTATCACACTCCCAGACTTTAAACTTTATTATAAGGCTGCAATAATCAAAACAGCCTAGTATTGATATTGGTACAAGAACAGGCATATAGACCAATGGAACAGGATATAGATTCTGGAAGCAAAAACTCAATTTCTCAACCAATTCATATTCAACAAAACCTCCACCATCAACTACTGGGACGAGGAGACCCTATTCAGTAAACTTTGCTGGGAAAATTGACTGGCCACATGCAGAAGATTAAAACAAGACCCCTACCTATCACCAACACAAAAATCAACTCTAAATGGATCAAAGACCTAAATGCAAAACCTCAAACTATAGGAACCTTAGAAAATGCAGGAGACATCTTATAGAAGTTGGAACTGGCAACCAATTCCTGATAAAAACTCCAAGTGCCCATGCCATAAGAGACAAGATAGACAAGTGGGACCTCATCAAACTGAAAAACTTCTTCAAAGGCAAAGAAACCACCGAGAGAGTGGGGAGATAGCTCACAGACTGGGAAAAAAGATTTTCCAACTGTATATCTGACAAAGACCTAACATCTAGGACCTACAAGGAGCTCAAATGTGCCAAAAAGAAAGAAAACAAACAAACAAAAAACAAACAACCCCATTACAAAGTGGGCAAAAGATATGAATAGACACTTCTCAAAAGAGGGCGTATGTGCAGACATCAGACACATGAAAAAATGCTCAGTTTCACTAGTCATCAAAGAAATGCAAATTAAAACCGCACTGAGATACCACCTAACTCCAGTCAGTATGGCTATCATCAATAACACAAAACATAACAGATGCTGGAGAGGATGCAGAGAAAAGGGAATCCTTTTCCACAGTTGGTAGGAGTGTAAACTAGTACAACCTTTGCGGAAAACAGTTTGGTAATTCCTAAAAGATCTAAAAATCAACCTTCCATATGACTCCACAATCCCCCTTCTGGGAGTATACCCAGAGGAACTCAAATCACTCTATGAAAAAGATACCAGCCTTCACCTGCAAGTTTATTGCAGCATTATTCACAATAGCAATACCATGGAACCAACCATGCTACCCATAGTGTGGATTAAAAAAAAAAGATGTGGTACATATACACTATGAAATATTATGCAACCATAAAGGACAAAATTATGAACTTCACAGTAACTTGGATGAACTTAGGGTCTATAATACTAAGTGATCTATCACAGAAACAAATATCTGAGTACCATATGTTCTCACTCATAAGCAGACCTTGAACAATTATTATAGGGCTTGAAAGTAGTGGGAAACTACCAGGGAAGGAGGGGCGGAATTGGCAGTAGTGGGAAACTGCCAGGAGAGGGATACCTGCATGATGAACATTTGTATACCTAACCATGAATTGTATTTCACATCATTAAAATAAAAAACTTTAAAACAAAAGAAATTTGCCTGAGACACTTAACATATATTAGCCTTACACTGATGGTTGTTTGGTGTTGTACAGACTAAGAAAAATTGCAAATAACAGCAATGCCTTTGGGCAAGGACACTGGAAATTGCAAACCTAAGGTTAATGAAAATGATCTTTATGCATAAATATTACTGTCAGAGGTAAAAAAAAAGTTATTTGCTACTTATGAAAAATAAACAAAACAAAGTGCTCCTATAAAAAAAGAAAAGAAAAAAAAAAAGGAACAGAGTAGTTCCTTACAGTCAAAACCACGCCAAAAATCTGTGTCGACAAAACCAATAAAAACTGGAACGTACTTTTCTAAAATTAGATAAAAGATGTTAAGAAATGCTACAAGACAGTGCTTTCTTTTCACCTGAAGGTGAAGGAACCATTGTTTATGGTTGACTTGACTAATCCCATTCTAGGTATTTGTGTCTGTTCCTTGAACTACCCCAATCCTAGGACCAACCTTGTTAGCAAGTAATAGAAATACAACCCAAATGAAATTTCATTAAGATAAAGGGAATTTCTTGACTCATGACTGAAACAAAAGGGTAGTTCTGATGGCTCAGGCATGGTTTGAACTGGACGCTCAAATAACGTCAAGACAAATTTTTCTATCTCTGGTTCCTACTTCCCACTCTCTTAGGTGCGTCATGAGGCCAGGACTTTCTGTGTAGTGGGAAAAGAGGACCATCAATGTCGACAGCATTAATGCTTACTCTCCTCTTAAACCACACACACATAAACGTGTGCCTCTTTTTCTTGATGGCTCCAGTGAAGATCCTGGTGACTCAATATGTATTACGTAACTTGCCCCTGATTCAATTACTAGCGAGTCAATTACAGTACTCTATATTACCTGATTCAATTATTATTGGCAAAGCCCAGATCTCCAACCACATAAGAACCTCGGTTTGGTGTTGTTACTTTCAAAAACAACAGGATTATGTGGATGGAGAATGAAGCCAGGATAATTTTTAAAAGAGAATGAGAAATTTCATTCCCAGAAGAATGGAGAAAGAATACTAGAGAAAGGGATAAACATAAAATTCCTCTATGAGATATCAAGATGAAAGGAATATAAACATTTTTGCAACTTTACACATTTTTGCAAGTTTATCATTTTGTGGGTTGAAGAATCCAATGGAATTTTTGCTTTGATACTGATGGTCAACCAGAAACAAAAAGAAAAACAAAAAAATAGGAAACAAAAATCTGTGATGAAGGGAAATGTACAACAGAATGTCAGTCTCCATTTGTTAGTCCTGTTTAATCAGCACACTTTGACTAGAGCTCCTGCATGAAAACTCATATATTCATTTGTGCACTTTCAATACAAAAATGAAATATACATTTGCCAGTCATGTGGTAAATTTGATCAATTCAGACAATGCATTAGATTACTGCATTAACAAAAATATGCCAGAGTTTTTGTGACCAAAGTTTCACATAAGAGTATTTATGCAGGTTTGTCTTGGAAGCGTTTTAATTACAATGATCAAGTTTCCTAGTTACTATAATTTAATTACATGGCACCCTTCTTCTGCAACAGACCTATTCAAAAACAAACAGTAAATAAGGAAATGTTTTATGTGTTAGAAGATAATTATGAGAGTAATTTGCCTTTCTTGAAATGCATAACTTGAAATTAATCCACATCTGAGTTGTGGCTAGTTCCTAAGGCTCCAAGTAATGTTGTGGGGTTGCAAAATTACAATCACTTACAAATATTTCTTAAGTAGTAGACTCCTGTAGGCGGTTTAAGAATTAAAATGTTTTAGGAGGAAGTTGCTGGTCATCCTCAAGATATCTAGTGAAATAGAGTCATTCAAACATAGTCTATGAAATCACTGAAGGCTGAGTGGAGTATTAAAATAGACTAGCTGTGTAAATTAATCAATGGGATCTTGGGTCAGAGTTAGGGATTTGGGGCTTCTAGACTCGGATTTACCATGTAGCTAGAATTTAATGTGCCTATGCTCCAATGTGCACACCTAACACATACAATCTATAATACTCAGTGATTTATCACAGAAACAAAGATCTGAGTACTACAACTACTCACTCATAAGAAGATCCTGAACATTTATTATTATTATTATTATTATTATTATTTGAGTTGGAGTCTCACTCTGTCGTCCAGACAGGAGTGCAGTGGCCGCCTCCGGCCACCGCAGCCTCGACCTGCCGGGTTCCAGCGATCCTTCCGCCTCAGCCTTCCGAGTAGCCGGAATTATAGGCGTGTGCTACCACCCCAGTTGATTTTTGATTTATTGTAGAGATGAGGGCTCACCAAGTTGCCCAGGCGGGTCTCGAACCCGCGGGTTCAGGCAATCAGCTCACCTCGGCCTCCCAAAGCGCTGGGATTACAGGCTGAGCCACCAAGCCCGGCTACATTTATTATTATACTAAAAGAAAGGAATGGGCAGTGGTGGGACACTGACGGGGGAAGGAGCCAGGGAGGCACATGACATCAAGAAGGGTGCCCAAACTTTTCCAGTACGATGACCACTTATGTACCTGAATTATAACCCACATCTTTAAAATAAAAATAATAAAAAATAAAAAAAATCACTGCCTCTAACTCTCTCCCTGTGAACCCATGAGGATAAAAGAGATAACATATTCAAAATCTCCAAAGAGAGGAAACTACATAAAAACCAAATTTAACCAGGTAAAATCCGTGAATTTTGAGATTTATCTTTACTCAGACAATATTTTGCCTAATGATAGTCAAGCAGTTTTTTTTTGCTTTGTTTTGTTTTGTTGACAAAATGCCTATAAAAGTTATATCACAGGCCGGGCTCGGTGGCTCAGCCTGTAATCCCACGCCTTTGGGAGGCTGGGGGGAGTGGATGGCCTGAGCCCGCGGGTTCGAGACCCGCCTGGGCAGTGAGACCTCATCTCTACAATAAATCAAAAATCAGCCGGGCGTGGTAGCGCATGCCTGTAATTCTGGCTCCTTGGAAGGCTGAGGCGGAAGGATCGCCGGAGCCCAGCAGGTCGAGGCTGCGGTGGCCGGGAGCGGCCACTGCACTCCAGTCTGGGCGACAGAGTGAGACTCCGACTCAAAAAAAAAAAAGTTATATCACCCAAAAGGGCAAAAATATCCCTTTATATACCCCCAAAGGTAGTTACATGCCTTTGTAAGTCATATTTTACCTCTGAGGAGGTAAAAAGTAATTTTCCTAAGGGAGAGACTACTGTATACTGCTAGTTAATAGTTATATAACCAACACACACACATATATAAGGCAGCTATTCAATTATCAGTGTTTGTGTACCCCCCAAAAAAGCAAAGAACTTTTTTCTCTAGCTCCTCTATCATTTATCACAACACTGGTTAGAAGAATAAATGATATCCTGTACTGAAAACACCAGCTCTTGCCCTAACATTACCCTAATAAAACTCTATTGTCCTTCACCAAAGGCTCTCGATCTTTAGTAAATATAATTTAATGATAATGATGATGGTCATCCTCATTTCCCCCAAGATCTTCCATTTTTAATGCTATGGAAATATTGACTAAGCTGAAGTTTAGGAACCCTACATTTCTCATCTACCTCACTGCATTTTTTTTATCTGAAGGGGAATGGTTTTCAGTTCTGAGACAGCTCTTCCAGGGGATAAAGGAGCACGAGCCTTGCTCCGTCACGGCTATTGAGATACCGAACATTCAGAAACTTGCCAGGAGTATGGTACAATACACAAACTTAACTTATTGCACATATGTAAAACCATAAACCTAACAATACACACGTTTCGCAACAAGACATCAAACATTTAGTAAAAATGACATTATAAGTTAATGAAGCAAGTATTTCAAAATAATCAGTGCCAGACGCCATATTCTTTTACTCCAGAAGAATTATTAACCAGAACCAAAAGATAAATGAAAAACTCTATACATTTTAAGTTAAAAATTCCAAGTCTGCATGATTTTGATGAAAAGAAATTGTAATTTAAAATGCCTAGAACTGAATTATAAAGGTAATATATACATACCATGGTGTGTGTATGTGTGTGTGTGTGTGTGTGTGTGTGTGTGCCTAGTGTGTTCATAAACTATGGAACATAATGATACC
>NW_007252877.1:90363-137580 GCF_000164805.1 Carlito syrichta
ACACACACACACACACACACACACACACACACACACACACACACACACACATACACCATGTTAATGATGATGAAAGACCAATATTATTAAAATATCGTCTCTACTCATTATTTTCTATAGATTCAAGACACTCCCTCTCACAATTTCAACAGAACTGATTCTAAAATACACAGGGAAGATCAGTGGTCAAGAAAAGCTAAGATATACTTGATGAGAAGAAGATAGAGAACTTTCCCTAGCAGTTATCAAGAATTATTTTAAAGTTACCACAATGAGGACATGTCTTGGCACGAGGATCTGCAGACTGAAAATGCAACAGTATGGAGGTCTTAGTAACATACTCGTGTATTTAAGGAAACTTGACATATGACTGAGGGAGTTGGCATTGCTAATTCATATGGGGAAAATGAAATTGATTTGCCACCTCACACCATACGCAGAAATGTACTGTATTTTGATGTTTTAATGACTTAAGTGTAAAAAGAAATACATTCAAGATTTTTAGAAATTAAAGAGAAGAATTTTTATGACATCAGCACAGGAAAGATTTCTTAAATTAGGCAAAATTTTTACCCATAACAGAAGAGGTTGACACACCTGATTACTTTAAAAATAAAGACTTTTGTTCATCAAAGGAAACCATGATAAGAGTGAAAAAATAAGCCACACACACTGGAAGACATTTTCAACATACAAACAATAAAGAATAACTATTTAGAATATATAAAGAACATATACAAGCAATATTCTCTAGAAAAAAAAGGGCAAAAGACATCTTATAAAAAAGGAAATATGAATGGTTAAAAAACATGAAAATAAACCTTATTAGTAATGAGAAAAATACAGATTAAAAATCAAGTTGGATTGCTTGTTATTAAGATTTCTAGTACACTTTGAGTTGTTAATTATGTTTATCAACAGGAAGTCTTGTGTGCTATGTTAGTGGTAGTACAAATTGGTACACCACTTTGTAAAACAGTTTGACACTACTTTGGAAAGACGAGTAATACACTCTGTACAGTTCAACCATTCTACTCCTTGGTTCTCATCATAAGCATTGCACTTAAACACAAAATAAACATAAGAGCATTGTCTGTATTAACAAAAAACTGGAAACAACTTAAATGACTATAGCAGGGGAAAATGATAAATTATTATATATCCACAAAGTAGAATAATTGACAGAAATTAAGATGAGTGACCTATGGCTTCAAACAAATATTTAGATGGAATGAGAGAAAAAATATGTTGCAATAGTTCACATATGGTGTGACATCATTTTTATGAAACTAAAGCAGCACTAAATAACAATGTTCAGGGATACAACAGTGCCCAATAAAACTAGATTAAACAAAAAACCAAGGGCATTATCTACATTGAAATTGAAATAATGTATGTGTTTGTTGGGGGCAGACAAGGGGAGGAGATAAGAATAAGAGTAGATACAATGTTTATAAAATATTTTAGATTTTATAAATTGGGAGGATGGGTTTATGGGTGTCCATGGTATCATTATGTTCCATAGCTTATGAACACGCTAGGCATAGTTTTGTATATATCATGCAGTAATTAATAATTCTTAAAGTAACCTAAGTTATGAGCCTGCAAGTCCAGCATGGCTCTCTTTTTCAGAGCCAATGCACAATGGCTGATTGAATATTGTGTACGTCATGAAAACTTCAGCTTGAAACTAGCTGAAAACATTGCTGGAAAGAAAGTCAAAGAAAAAATGATTTTGGAGGAAAGTCTGGGGCCTGATTTTGCTTTTCTTTC
This sequence comes from Carlito syrichta, assembly GCF_000164805.1. NCBI lineage: Eukaryota > Metazoa > Chordata > Mammalia > Primates > Tarsiidae > Carlito > Carlito syrichta. The sequence goes on from NW_007252877.1 coordinate 92,137, forward strand.
TACCAGGAGGCCAATTTCAATGTTTTGAATGGTTAGCAGCTGGATAAGTGCATCACACAAACAGAAATTCGAAGATCTATTAAATAAATTTTTATTTGTTATTTGGAGCCAATTCTCCCAGTAGATCATAGGCAGATAAATGAGATTTTACCTGATATTAACCAAATTCTGTTCTTAGAACACACTGATCAGAAAGGAAACAGGATCTGCAGGTACATGATTGAGCAACCTTCTCAGCCTTTCTATGAAAATGGAACTTGGAACATCTCACAACATCCACCACTGAAATTGAAGATGCCGCAAGCCCCACTGAGATCACAGTTTGTTACTCTGAATGGACAATTGTAACAGTGCTTCATGGGTTCAAGCATGAAGATGTGTGTGTGTGTGTGTGTGTGTGTGTGTGTGTGTGTGTGTGAGAGAGAGAGAGAGAGAGAGAGAGAGAGAGAGAGAGAGAGAGAGAGAGAGAGAGAGGTGAAGGGAGAAAGATAGGGAGGAGGAGGATTTTCTAGGCTTAAAACTGTGATCAGCAAGTCAATGGGATATTGGCCCTTGTTCTAAAGTTTCCTATTTGAGATCTCTCATTTCTAGAAAGATTTCCTGTTTTTTTATTTGATCCTGAGACATCTAAAATTTATTAGACATGCCTCTTTGCCATTTTCTCTGACTTCATTCTCAGAATAAAGAGAACAACAAGCTTTTGGATTTGGATTTTGTCGTTTCCCAGTTGAGGGATCTCTAGGACATATTTGTGCCTTAGTAGTAGAAGAGTGAGAATACTCAAGTTGCTGGATTCTTAAGATAATTTAATTAATTACTACATGTGAAGTGCTTAGCTCAGAGCTCAGCATTCTGTAGGCACTCAATAAATGCATGTCTTTTTGAGGATTCATGTCCAGTCTGGAGGCTTGCTCATAGCCTGGAAAGTGTGCAGAAAACTCCCGGCAGCAAATTCTTGACCAGCCCTAGGTAGCATTGGCGCTTTACGTAAAATGAGGATGCTGTTACTTATAATCACAAATACCTCCCTGCATATCTCCCAGGCTATGATTAATTCTCTAGAATGGATGAGAAACCTCAGAAAGACAGAAGAGACGAAGAACATGTGTTATTGAGTACTTACAGAATGCTAAGTACTGAGTCAAGCACTTCACATGGGGTGATTTATTTAATCCTCTTAAGAATCCAGTGACTCGGGTATTCTTCTCAGTCATTTACTACTGAGGCACAATCATGTCCCAAAGATCACTCAACTGGGAAATCACAAAATCCAAATCCAAAAGTCTGTTGTCTTTATTCAGAGAATGAAGCCAGAGAAAATGGCAAGTGGCATGTGAAATAAATTTTAGATGTCCTACGATCAAATAAAAAATAGAAAGCAGGACTAGAACGACTTCTCACAGTTGGGCCACCCTTATCTGTGTGCCTCATTCTAGTATATAAAAAACACCTCATGTGACTCTGGGCAGGTGGTCAACTACTTGTGTATACTCATTTCATGTCTATGTGATCTGAGAAGGCTGCCTGAACAGTAATTAAAACAGCTCTTTAATTTTTTTTAATTTTAAAGATGTAGGGTACAATTCAGGATTAGGTACACAAGTTGTCATAATAAAGGTAAAGTTTGGGTCTATTTTGACCGACTTTGACTGGTTTGAGATCAGGTACCCTTATTAATGTTATATGGCACCCCTTCCAGCTGTTTCCAGATATTGCCAATTCCTTTCTTATAGTATTATGATAAACGTTTCAGGTCCACTTATGAGTTAGAACATATGGTACTCTTCCCTGTTTCTGTGATAAATCACTGAATATTATAGGCTCTAAATCCATCCAGGGACTGCAAAGTCCATACTTTTGTTTATATTTATGGCAACATAATAGTCATTCATGTAGATGTGCCACATTTTTTTTATCCAGTCCAGTTTCGATGGGCAGCATGGTTGGGTCCATGTTTTTGCTATTGTAAATAGTGCTGCAATAAACATGCGAGTGCAGGTATCTTTTTTGTAGAGTGATTTAAGTTCTTCAGGGTATATTCCCAGAAGGGAAATTACTGGGTAGTATGGAAGGTCAATGTCTAATTCTTTTAAGAATTGCAACATTGTTTTTCATAGAGGTAGAACTAGTTTGCATCTGCACCAACAGTGTAGAAGTATTCCTTTTTCTCCACATCCTCACCAGCATCTGTTGTTTACTAGAGTTAGGTGGTATCTCAATGTAGTTTTGATTTGCATTTCTCTGATGATTGCTGAAGCTAAGCATTTTTTCATGTGTCTTTTGGCTGTTTGTATGTCTTCTTTTGAGAAGTGTCTATTCATGTCTTTTGCCCACTTCTTAATGAGGCTGTTTGAGTTTTTCCTTTTGGCATGTTTGAGTTCCTTGTAGATCCTGAATGTTAGGCCTTTGTCAGATATGCAATTGGAAAATAATTTTTTCCCATCCTGTAGGCTGTCTTCCCACTCTCTTGATGGTTTATTTTGCTTTGCAGAAACTTTTCACTTGTCTGTCTTATCTCTTATGGCATGGGCTTTTCATCAGGAATTGGTTGCCTATTCCGATTTCTGTAAGGGATTCTCCTGCATTTTCTAAGATTATTAAAGCTTGGGGTTTCACATTTAGGTCTTTGATCCATTTGGAGTTGATTTTTGTGTATGGTGATAGATAGGGGTCCTGTTTCATTCTTCTGCACATGGTCAGCCAGTTTTCCCAGCACCATTTATTGAATAGGTTCTCCTCTCCCCAGTGGTTGTTGTTAGAGGCTTTGTCGAAGATGAGTTGGTTGAGAAATTGAGGCTTTACTTTCAGAATCTGTATCCTGTTCTTTTGGTGTATATGTCTTTTCTTGTACCAATACCAGGTTGCTTTGATTACTGTAGCTTATAACAAAGTTTAAAGTCTGGAAGTGTGATATCTCCCACTGTGTTTCCTTTGCTAAGGATTGTTTTGGCTATTTGTGGTCATTTTTGTTTCTAAATGAATATCTATATTGTTTCCAGGTCTGAGAAGAATGATGTTGGTAATTCAATTGGTATAGCATTGAATCTGCAGATTACCTTTGGTAGGATGGACATCTTAACAATGTTGATTCTTCTAATCTACAGGCATGGAATATTTTTCTATTGGTTTGTTCTTCTTTGACTTCTTTGAGCAGTGTTTTGGAGTTTTTGTTGTAAATATCATTCACTTTTCTTGTTAAGAAGATACTGAGGTATTTCATTTTTTTGGTGGATATTGTGAATGAGATTGTGCTTTTTATTTGGTTCTCTGCCTGCTCGTTTTTTTGTATACAAGAATGTTACTGTGTTTTGCACATTTACTTTGTACCCTGAGACTTTACCAAAGTCCTTTATCAGTGCAAGGAGGTTTTTGACAGCATTCTCTTGGATTTTTGAGGTATAGAATCATTTTATCAGCAAAGAGGGATGATTTAACTTCTTCTTTTCCTCTTTGGATACCCCTGATTTCCTTCTCTTGTCTGATTGTTCTAGCTAGGACTTCCAACACTATGTTGAACAGAAGGGGTGAGAGTAGGTAGCCTTGTCTTTTTCTGATTTTCAGGGGAAATGCTTCCAATTTCTGTCTGTTTAGCAATAAGTTGGCTGTGGGTCTATCATAGATGGCTCTTACTATGTTGAGGTATGCTCCTTCTATGTCTAGATGTTTGAGTATTTTCATCAAGAAAGGATGCTGGATTTTATCAAACACTTTTACTGCATCTAATGATATAAATATGTGGCTCTTGTTTTTACATCTGTTGATGTATTTAATGACATTTATGGTCTTGTGGATGTTGAACCAGCCCTGTATTCTGGGGATGAAGTTTAGTTGGTCATGGTGGATGATTTTTGAGATGTACTGTTGTATCTGGTTTGATAGAATCTTGTTGAGTATTTTTGCATCTATGTTCATCGGGCATATTGGCTTATAGTTCTCTTTCTTTGTTGGTTCTTTACCTAGTTTGGGTATCAGTGTGATGTTTGCTTCATAAAATAATTTGGGGAGAGTTCCATCTTTCTTGACTGCCTGGAAAACTTTCAATAGGATTGGTATCAGCTTCTCCTTGAATATTTTTTAGAATTCCACGGGAAATCTGTCTGGTCTGTGACTTTTTTTGTAGGTAGTTGTCTTATGACAGAGTCAATTTCCTGGGTTGTTATTGGTCTCTTTAGTACCTCAAGTTCTTCTCATTTCAACCTTTGGAGGTTATGTGATGTTAAAAAGTCATTCATTTCCTTTAGTTTATCAAATTTCTTCCATAGAGGTGTGAGTAGTAATCTCTGATAATCTTTTGTATTCCTTTGGGGTCAGTTGTGACTTGATCTTTTGCATTTCTGTTTGTGTTTATTTGGGCTTTTTCCTCTCTTTTTCTTGGTAATTCTGTTTAGGGGTTCATCAATCTTGTTTATCCTTTCAAAGAACCAGCTTTTTGTTTCATTGATTTTTTTTCCTATGGTATTTTTGTCTTCTTGGTCCCATATTCGAGTTTTTACTTTAGTGATCTGAATTCTTCTGCTGAAGTTAGGGTTTTGGTGGTCTTGTCTTTCCATTTCCCTTAGGTGATGCCTTATGCTGTCAATTTGTTCTCTTTCTATTTTCTGGATGTGTGTTCATAGAGATATAAATTTTCCTCTTAGTAGTACTGTTTTCATGGCATCCCAGAGGTTTGGGTAAGATGTTCCTTCATTTTCATTTGTTTCCAGGAATCTTTCAATTTATTTTTTGATTTCTGTGTTGATCTAGGAGTTGTTCAGCATCATGTTGTTTAGTGTCACTATCTTCGTGGGTTTTGGGGGAATTTTGTTGGTGGTGATATCTATTTTTATTCCACTGTGGTCTGAGAAGTGCACGGCTGTATTTCAATCTTGTGAAATTTGTTGATGCTTAATTTATGGCTGAGGATGTGGTCGATCTTGGAGTACATTCCATGTGGTGATGAGTAGAAGGTATATTCTGTGGTTGTTGGGTGGAGTGTTCTGTAGGTATCTACTAAGACCATTTAGTCAAGCATCAAGTTGAGGTTCCAGATCTGTTTGTTGATTTTTTTTTTTTTTTTTGGCCTTGATGAATCTAGGGTTGTTAGTGGAGTATTTAAGTTCCGAGCTATGATAGTGTTAGAGTAATATCTATTTTTAGGTTACTTAGTAGCTGCTTTATAAAAGCTGGTGTTCCTGTGTTGGGAGCATATATGTTTAAGATCGAGGTTTCTTGTTGATGGATCAAATCTTGTTTCATTATGTAGTGTCCTTCCATATCTTTTATAATTTTTGTTAGCTTGAAGATTGTTTTGTCTGATATTAAGACCGTGACTCCTTCCTTCTTTTGTGATATGTTTATCTGAAAATTTGTTTTCTGACCTCTAACTTTGAGTCTGTGGGCTTCCTTTGTGATGAGATGAATTTCCAGAGACAGTAAATTACTGGGTCATGTGTTTTTATCCAGTTTGCCATTCTATGTGTTTTCAGTGGTGCATTTAGTTCATTCATGTTCTAGCTGATTATTGAAATGTGAGAGTTTTTCCCTGACATAATTCTCTTATAATGCTGTTTTGTTTTCATTTAGCCTTTGTATTCATTTATGTGTATATTTTCATTTTTGCTGTGTTCTGCTGATTCTGTATTTGTTTGAGACCTTGTGAAGTATGTGGTCTTTCTTTTGTTTCTTTTTTTTCCCTGCACACAGCACCTTTTTAAGCATCTTCTGTAGAGCTGGTCTTGGAGCAGCATAGTCTCTTAGGGATTTAGTGTGTGGGAAGAATTTTAATTCTCCATTGCTGATAAAGCTTAGCTTGACTGGATAGGGAATTCTTGGTTGAAATTGATTATCTTTGAGAATATTAAATATTGGGGTCCAATTCCTTCTGTCCTGTAGCATTTCTGCAGAAAAGCTTGCAGAAATTCTGGTTGGTCTTCCCAGTAGGTAAGCTGACCTTTTTCCCTCATTACCTTTAGAATTTTTTATTTTATACCTACTTTGTGTAGGCAAATTACTATGTGTGTAGGGGTTGGTCTTGTCATTAGATGTCTTGCAGAGGTTCTCTGGATCTCTTATGCTTCTATAGTCATCTCTCTGGCCAGATGAAGGAAGTTTTCTTGAATGACCTCATGAAATGTTTGCTACAATGTGTTTTCTTTTTTTCTTTCCATTTCAGATATTGCAATCAGATGTAGATTTGGTTTCTTGATAAAATTGCACATCTCTTGTAGAGTTTCCTCTTTCTTCTTGTTTTTTTTCCTATATTTTTGATAGATTTGGTTAATTCCATGTTTTGGTCTTCCAGTTCTGAGATTCTATCTTGGTTAATTCTGCTTCCCATGCTTGTCAGCTTTCTATTTACTTCTTGGAGTTCTTTATTTCTGTTATTTCTAAGTAAGCTTTCTTGAGCCTGTCTAGCTCAAGAAAAAACTAATTTCATTTAGCTTTAGTTCTTGCATTACTTTATTTTTATTCATTCTATCCAATGATTCTCTGATATCTGTAAGTTCCTTCTAGATACTGTCATTCTGGGAGATAGCCATTGTTTGCACCCCAGTAGCTGTTCTTTCTAGCACTGACTCTTTCCTGGGACTAATCAGGTTCCCGGCAGTTTTTCATTGGCTTTTCCTCATTTGTAGCAGTTCTCTTATCTTTCTCTTTAATTCCAATGCTCAGTGGAAAGTGGAAGCCATTTCTGATATTTGCTCTATCTTTTGTCCTTCCTTGAGCAGGGCTTCAGGTTTGTACAATTATGAAGTAGTTGTGGGGGTGGTGGTGGTGTGGGACGTGCTGTCTCTTTGAAATTTTGAGCACTTACTAGTGGGTTGGAGGAGCTGCAAGGATTCTGAATCTATTGGCAGGTCATAATGTTTGCTATCTTGTGAATGGGCCAGCTGGGACTTGTTCTTCTCTGCACAATATGCCCTTACCATGGATATGCTTGCATAGTCCTTGAGTCCAAGACAGGGTATAAGAGAGAAAAAGAGAGATAGAAGAGAAAGGAGTAGAAAGAGAGAAAAAGAGAAATAAAGATAAAAAGAAGGAAAGAGATGAAAGGAAAGAAAGGAAAGAAAAAAGAAGAAAGGAAAGAAAAAGACATAAAAAAGAGAAAGAACAGATAAAGAGAATTAAAAGAAGGAAAGAATAGAAAACCAACCAACAAACAAAGCAACTAAATGAGATAATCAAACAAATCAATATTTCCCCCCAATTAAAGTTGATAAAGAGTTCTCAGCTTTAGTATGTCTCTTTGGGGGGCTCCCTCTTATGACGGGTTATGTGACTGCAGGACTCATACTGCAGGTGTCCTGTGTGCTGTTGGAACTTAAGGTGTTAGAATCTTCATCCTCTGCTGCCTGCAATTGGTAGCTATCTCATGCCAGTGTGAGGGAAAGAGGATGAAGTAACTTGACACAGAGTTTCTCTGGATCTCATGCCCATACTTTCTCTCCCAGCTTTGTCACAGCTCCCGGGGCATCCAGTTCACAGCAGGGGAATCGGGCCTTCTGTCTCTGCTGTGCCCTTCCAATCTTTTTCAATCGTTGCTGGGGAGAAGCAGGCATTCATCAGCCTTCTCCTTGGGCAGTTCTGGCATCTGCATCTATCACCAGCAATTGACTTGGAGTGGAGGCTGGATCATCTATGGTTCCAGATCTGGTATTACCCACCAGGGCTTGTGCTCTGGGGGCAATGTTTCCTGAGGTCACAAAGAGCAGCCTCAAAGCAACACAGAGATAGCGCCTGGTCTCAAGATGCAGTTCTGCTGTTCCACAGGGACTCCCCTGGAGCACTTCTCTGTCAAGGCATTAGTGAGTCTGGTCAGTTTCTCTGCTGGCTACTATTCCCGTCTTCAATGGGTTGGTAGCTTCCTCTCCAGCAGTTACCATAGTCTCTGGATCTCAGAACCTGGTGGCAAGGTTCTGGAGCCCAGTCCAGGCTCCAGGTGACTTCTCCCTGCTGTTTCCTCTGGACTCTGTCTCAGGCTCCCTCACTGCACTTCCTGCGCAGCCCTTGATGCCAGTATTCAGTCAGATACTGTGATGTTGGGGTCAGCAATGACTCCAGTCATTCTTGCTGGGAAAAGCTCTGCTGATTTTAGAAAATGACGCTCAGCTTCTGAGCTCTGGGAAGTGGTAGGGTCCGAGAAGAGCAGTTGCAGCCCCGGCTGCCTCACCAGCTTATACTCCCACTCACACACAGAAACACATGAAGAATTGTCCATACAATTACTCACACACACAGGGACTTGCACAGTCTGATTGGTTATACTGCCATCTTCCCAGAAATGTGCTAAAACAGCTCTTAAAGAAATCTTTTTGCAGTCTCATTATTTTATTAGTGCGTTTTAAAATTAAATTTCAGTTAATTTCTCAGGATTAATTAGCAACTAACTGATTAATAGCTTTGCTCTGATAGAGAGCTGAATTCCATTCTTTTCTTTATGAAATACTTCCACTTTATGGCTTATCACATATATTATTAATTTCATCTGCCTTTTAAAATTTGACAATGGCTCTATTTCACCCCACTGGTTTATTCTGTACAAATCAGATTGCATTACTTTAAAAGTGGTTAGAAAGATGTTTCTTTTTCTTGAAAAAAACCAAAACATTTACTTATCTGTATCCTTTGAGTGAAATATTTCTGGAAAATAATAAAGAAGGGGGTTGTCACTTTCTGTCCTTTTTTTTCCCTCAAAGTATTTAGTAAACCAACATTGTCAATATTTTAGAATTCTAGAATTTATGCATGGAAATATATTCTTTAAATATTCTTCCCCAAGGAAATTTGAAGAATTGATTTCTTAAATAAGATTACTTCTCTCTAGCAAGTCTCAAATGAAGAAAGCAACTTAGAATCATAGAAATACAAAATTTGTATGGATTGAATCCAAGAAGATGCTTCATCCATTCTTTAATATGTAGGCCAGTATCATTATTTTAGTTTGTAGTGGAAAGCAAGGAGCATAAAATAATTATGTAGAAACCCCATGCCCAAGTTCCCAGGTAAGGCAACATTATTTTAAAATTGCTATAGATATAAACATATCCATGTCTATGATTCTGACCCTTTATATGAGTTGATATAGAGTTTGAAGCTAATATAGATTATTGTTTCAGTTATTTCCCATAGAAACCTCATAGATTTTTAGCATCAGATGAAATGTCATTTGAAAATAGTTTTTTTCAAGAGGTACTAAAGAGACTTGTCTACAGAAATGTAAAGCATACTAATCTGAGACAGTATAGGTGAAACTATATTATAAAATGTGAGGAACTATGTTTAGTGGTATTTATTATTAATTATTGCCATCTTCTAGCTTTATTGATCAACACATTAGCTTTTAGACTAAATCGGTATTTGAGTACAGCTTCAAAGTAATTTGCCCTTGCACATGGCAAAAGTCTTTTTAAAAAAATTTTCATCTAGCACAGAAGGCCTGATATGATTATTTCTTAGTAGAACAAAAATAATGTAGATTTCTCTTATGAATGAGGGTTGAGTGCTACTGTTGATACATCTGGTGGAAGATATAGAGTCCAGCATGCAACAGTTTTTGGTCCTGGGGGTTTCTTCTGTCCTGGTGGCAGTGGAACTGTACCAATGTGGACATTGTTTATAAATGGCTGTATTTCTCCATCTAACTACCTTGCATTTAGCATTCTCATTTTATTTAAAAGTAAGGCAAACATATAGTCTGCTTGTAAATATCAATAATCTTTTATTTTTACTAAAATAAAATTAAAGCTCAAAAGTTAAATATATATTTTTCAGAGAACTATGGGAAATCCCCATGACTGGTAGAAAAGACGTTCAGAAATTTTACTGCGTTTGAATATGGAAGTGTATCAACAGAATGGGCAATATTTATGTCTTTAGCTTAAGCTTATCATTGAAGAGTATGTTGCAATCTTCACATTTTCTAAAATATTTAACAATGAACTTAATTACATTTTGATTTATCTTTTTTACTTGCCAAAACTTAATAACTTTAACTATAATTCACACTTTATGAACCATCTGATTATTATTTAGAAAACTGCCAGTATTAAAATCTCACACAAATAAAGTACTTTTAATGTCATTGTGTTAAATATATTTTGTAACATCTCTTTTTGGCAAATATTTCCCCTTTAATAGCACTATTTCTTAATACTTTTTTACCTCCCATATGCATGATTAGTTGATTTTATAGGTTTTTAAGTCTCTTAAAAGTTTTACTAATTTGAAAAAAAGAAGATATCTTTCTTAACCTCAATGTAGAAGCTATCCAATGCCTGAGAATCTGGCTACTTTTATCTGAAAAACATGTAATTCATTGTGTACAAATTAGCATATAAAATGATTATTCATTTCTTAAATGCAATTTTCTAACTCAAATTTACTTAATTTCATTTTCTGTTTGTTAGTAGACACTTTTGGGCCATAAACATTTCTGATGACAGCCTGTACTATGACCAGTGCTCTTACAGAGCAGGTCAACTATTCAAAAAGCATGGGGAGGTCAGTGGCACCACAGGCTGATGTCACTGCTCTGGTCCCAGGTGGCTTGTGCATTCTGCAGTGTCCCAGAACCTCCCACGTGCACAGACTTCACCTAACCCAATTAAACATGGGTCAAGGTTGTTCTATGGCATCCTCTCTGGGTGTGTATCCTGTTGTGAGACATGACCAGATCCACCCACGTTTGTGTCTTTCAGCAAGGATAAACTTCTATTGCTGCTATTTCAATCATAAAAGCCATGAGCTACATGGAGTTCTCATGGAGGCAGTTCTCCTTAGTCCTACCTGTTCACTTGGTGGTCAGAGCCTGGGGCACACAGGTGCAAACCACTCCACAAATCAGTCAATATTGCAAATGGTACGTAGTAGTATACTTAATCAATTATAAATGTTCTAGATTAAACATCTATGTAAAATATAGTAAAATTTAACATCAAAGAAAAAAGATGACAGGAAAAGGGGGCTAATTAGCCAGTCCAAGGAGAGTGACGTGTACAAGAGGAATGTCCTGGTCTGATCCAGATGGACGTCAATGTCTTGGAACAAAGAGTAATTGATTTGAGCAGTGACTTTGGTGGCAGATAATCACAAGTGACAGCAAGGCAGTGTCTGCTAAGTTGGCCATCTTGAGCAGGTGAAGTCATGTTCTTTTTATAGCCCTGGAGTCCTCTGGTGAGGAGTGATAGTAAAGAGTGTGCCTGGTTATATCTTTATCTGATTGGGTGCAGTCTCTGTTGGTTACGTGCACATCTGATCCCTGCTGGCATCATGCCTTTCGAAATGTAAGAGGGAGTCTTCTTCTAATATGGAGTTATTTGTGCCAAGGGTGCTCTATACATATCCACCTAGTCCTTACCCCAGAGGGAACTGGCTAGATCGTGTGATGGTGTACTTCCTATTTTCCCTTTACCTCATTTACTTTTCACCTTACTCATGTATTTTTCTCTTGTGGTATTTTTTAGCATATGGAAAATTATGTTGTTAAGACAACCAAGAGTGTCTAGGCATGTGTAGCTTACTCTCATCTGAACTCTGCTTTATCTGCAGAAACTCCAAATATGTGCTCTGATCACCTCACTTTTGTGACAGAAAAAAATACATATCGTCTCCTGTTTTGACCCTTTTTTCTAGACTTTCTTCCAAGGTTTTGCTGACCTACATACTCGTCCTTTATTTATTCATAGTTCATTTTATTTCTACTGTTGATGCTGGTATCTTTTCCTCCTTCTATTCAACACGTCCCTCTCTCAATTTTCTCTTGATTAACACTGCCCTTGGGAAGCAATGGGCTTTTCTCTTAGTTAGAGAACGATTGTCAAGTGACTCATGGTACCACACATTCTATTTTAAGGCAGGGTAGGCTGGGCCATGTAGGGATAGGGTTGGGGCAGGCTGTTGTAAAAAATAAAAGATCTTCTGGTTGCTAAGCAACTCATGAGCACCTCAGAGTTCGCAGATGCCATCCCACGTGACATGTGACCAGAGACTAGATGTGTAGTCAAGCATAATGACAATGATTTATTAGCTTAAAAAAACTGGAATGCTTGGTAAGAAATTGCATGTTCTTTCTTCTATTCCCTTCTCTGAAACCCACAGTTATCAACAAAGAGAACAAGAATTTCAAACCCACATCTTCAAGAAATAAGGAATTGGCTAAATCTCCAAAGCACAGCCTTTGAAGAATGTAGTCAAATATGATGAACCTGGGGTCAAACTAAGTGAAAAACATTACTTAAAACATCAGATTGCAAGTGGATTGCAGCAACTACCATTTGGAGAAGGTGGACAGGCCAAAAGAAAACTGAGAAAGTCCTTGGTGGGTGGGGTTGAAAGGAAGATGTGTCAAAGTTACCTATTGCAGAGAAGCAGAGAGGACAGATTTGGAAGAGGAATCACATATTTTCTCAGAATTCTGCAAACTAGCCTCCTTACAATGAGAAACAGACTGGGTAGATAAAGTAGGAAAAGAAAAGAAAACACTAAAGTGCTTTACATACATAGACTCTATGTACAGACGACAATGCTGTGAGTCACATAGGCATCTCCCAAAGTGTGCAATGTAGCAGCATTCTTGAAGAAAGGCATACCCAGAGTATATAGTAAATATGGTGCTTTGGGCCAAAAAAGAATGAAAAAAAGAAACAAAATTTCAAATCTCTGTTTGCTAGCATCTCCCCTTCAACCAAGTCCCCTACTCTAGGCTTGTGTGACTATTAAACAATAGAATGGTCTTAGTTTAAAAATGCAAAGCAGGAAGAAAGGGTCCACATGAAAGCTTTCATGAATGCTATCTGAAAAAAAATAATTGGGAAGAAGCATAACAAGTGAAGAGTAGATGAAAAATGCACATTAGAAGAATTAGTCCAGAAAAAAAAAATTTAGAAAAAAAACTTTATACCAGCAAAACTATCTTAAATAAACAATTACTGTAAAAAAACTTCTTTAATGACAAGATATTGGTAAAATAAAATAAGAAAAGCTCATGTAAAGAATTGAAAAGTAAGCTGCAAGATATTAATGACAAACTTAAGTTTAACAATAAAACTACCACAGAAATAAAAAGCTACAATCAAAGGGGGGAAGAAAAAATGGAGTATTGCTGAAAAGAAAATCAGAGATACAGAAGATAATCTTGAAAACATCAAATGAAATACAGTGGAAAAGAATAATAAGATGAAAGTTTTTCTGTTTTCTCTGAAAAGAGGAAACAAAGAAACAAAGAAGTCCTCAAAAACCAAAATCTCATTCCCAAAAATGAGAAGAGAGAATGGAACTAACAAACATTGAAATATGAAGGAGAAAAATATATTATTTACTTATGCTAATAAATTGATAAATATTTTATTTTTATTTTAAAGGTATGAGGTACAATTCAGAATTAGGGACACAAGTGGTCATTGTGCAGGTAAAGTTTGGGTCACCCTTTGGTTCCCATTTTGCCTGGTTTGAGATCAGGTACCCTTATTATGTTATGTGCCCTCCTTCCCTCTCATAATCGTATCCCACCACTGCCAATCCCTTTCTTATTGTACTATGGTAAATGTTCAGGATTCACTTATGAGTGAGAACATGTGGTACTCAGTTCTTCGTTTCTGTGACAGATCACTGAGTATGATAGATTCTAAATCCATCCAAGTTGCCACGAAGTCCATCATTTTGTTCTCCTTTATGGCAGCATAATATTCAATTGTGCATATGTAACACTTTTTTTTATAATTGATATTTTTTATTATGATATTGTGGGGTACAGTTAAGGGTTAGGTATACAAATATGCTTTGTTCAGGCACCCTTGTTGATAAAAGGTGTCTCCCCGTCCCCAGACAGATGTTTACTACCATTAATCCCATCTCCCTTCCCCTCTCTCCCCCCCATAGTTTCCCACCACTATCAGTCATTTTCTTATGGTAATACGTTGGGTGATCAAGGTCCACTATGAGTGAGAACATGTGATACTCAGATCTTTGTTTCTGTGAGAGGTCACTCAGTATTATAGACTCTAGTTCCATCCAGGTTGCTGCGAAATTCATGGTTTTGTTCTTTTTTATGACTGTGTAGTATTCCATCATGTACATGTACTACATTTTTTTAATCCAGTCATCTTTTGATGGGCAGCATGGTTGCTTCCAGGTTCTTGCTATTGTGAACAATGCTGCGATAAACATTCGTGTGCAGGTATCTTTTTTATAGAGTGACTTGAGTTCTTCAGGGTATACATCCAGTAAGTGGATTGCAGGGTCATATGGGAGGTTGAAACAGGACCCCTATCTATCCCCATGCACAAAAATTAACTCCAAATGGATCAGAGACCTAAATGTAAAACCTCAAACCATAAGAACCTTAGAAAATGAAGGACATACCCTCATGGAAATTGGAACTGGCATCCAATTCCTGAACAAAACCCGAAACCCACAGGCCATAAGAAAGAAGATAGACAAGTGGGACCTCATTAAACTGACAAGCTTCTCCAAAGCCAAAGAAACCATCAAGAGAGCAGGGAGACAGCCTACAGACTGGGAAAAAGTATTTGCCAACTCCACGTCTGACAAGGGTTTAACATCTTGGATCTACAAGGAACTCAAACGTGCTGAAAAGAAAAAACAAACAACCCCATTATAAAATGGGCAAAAGATATGAACAGACAATTCACAAAGGAAGACATCTGAGCAGCCAACAGACACGTTTTAAAAAAATCCTGTTCACTTTCAATGGGTAACACGGTTGGTTCCATTTTTGCTATTGTAAATAGTGCTGCAATAAACATGCAAGTGCAGGCATCTTTTTTGTAGAATGATTTAAGTTCCTCCGGGTATATTCTCAGAAGGGGGATTGCTGAGTTGTATGGAATGTCAATTTCTGGTTATTTTGGGAATCACCACACTGTTTTCCATAGAGGTTGTACTAGTTTGCATTCCTACCAACTGTATAGAAGCAATCCCTTTTCTCCCCATCCTTGCCATTGTCTGTTGTTTTTTGTTTTATTAATGATGGCCATTCTTACTATAGTTAGGGGTATCTCAATGTAGTTTTGATTTGCATTTTTCTGATGATTATTGAGGCTAGCATTTTTTTCATTCGTCTGTTGGCTGCTTGTATGTCTTCTTTTGAGAAGTGTCTATTCATGTTTTTTGCCCACGTTTTAATGGGACTGTTTGTTTTTTCTCTTTTGGCACATTTGAGTTCCTTGTAGATCCTGGATGTTAGACCTTTGTCAGATGTGCAGTTAGCAAATATTTTTTCCAATTCTGTGGGCTGTATCCCCACTCTCTTGATGGTTTATTTTGCTTTGCACAAGCTTTTCAGTTTGATGAGGTCCCACTGATCAATCTTATTTCCGAGGGCATGGGCTTTTGGGGTTTTGACTGGGATTTGGTTGCCTATTCCAATGTCCATATGGGTGTCTCCTGCATTTTGTAAGATTTTTAATGTTTGAGGTTTTGCATTTAGGTCTTAGATCCATTTGGAGTTGATTTTTGTGTATGGTGATAGGTATGGGTCCTGTTTCATTTTTCTGCATGTGGTCAGTCAGTTTTCCCAGCACAGTTTGCTGAATAGGATTTCCTCTCCCCAGGGGCTGTTGTTGGAGACTTTGTCAAAGATGAGTTGGTTGAGAAATTGAGGTTTTGCTTCCAAAATCTCTGTCCTGTTCCACTGGCCTATATGGCTGTGCTTGTGCCAATACCAGATTGTTTTGATTATTGTAGCCTTATAATAAAGTTTAAAGTCTGGAAGTGTGATGTCTCCCCCTTATTGTCTTTTGCTAAGGATTGTTTGACTATTATTGGTTGTTAATATTTTCATATGCATTACTGTATTGTCATTTCCAGGTCTCAGAAGAATGATGTTGGTAATTTAATGTGTATAGCATTTGATCTGTATATTACCTTTGGTAGAATCGACATCTTAATGTTGATTCTTCCAGTCCATTAGCATGGAATATTTTTACATTTGTTTGTGTCATCTTTGACTTGTTTGAGCAGTGGTTTGTAATTTTCATTTTAAAGTCTTTCACTTCTCTTGTTAGGAGGATAATGAGGTATTTCTCTTTTTTGGTGGCTATTTTGAATGGGATTGTGCTTTTTATTTGGTTCTCTGCCTGTTTTTTATTGGTGTATAAGGATGCAACTGTCTGTTGCACATTTATTTCATACCCTGAGACTTTGCCAAAGTTCTTTATCATTGCAAGGAGACTTTTGACAGATTTTCTTGGATTTTTGAGGTATAGGATCATATCATCGGCAAAGAAGGATAGCTTGACTTTTCTTTTTCTGTTTGGATTCCCCTGATTTCCTTCATTTCTGATTGCTCTAGGTAGGACTTCCAACAGTATGTTGAACAGAATGGGTGGGAATAGCCTTCTCTTGTTCTGGTTTTTGGGAGAAATTCTTCCAAACTCTGTCCATTTAGCACTATGTTGGCTGTGGGTTTATCATAGATGGCTCTTACTATTTTGAGGTATGTTCCCTCTAAGCCTAGGTGTTCAAGGGTTTTTATCAAGAAGGGATGTTGTATTTTATTGAAAACCTTTTCTGTATATGATGATATAATCACATAGTTCTTGTTTTTACAACTGTTGATGTATTTAATCTCATTTATGGTCTTGCAGATGCTGAACCAGCCCTGCATCCCAAGGATGGTCTAGTTGTCATGGTGAATGATGTTTGAGATGTGTTGTTGGATCTGATTTGCTAGAATTTTATTGAGTATTTTTGCATCTATGTTCATCAGAGATATTGGCCTGTAGTTCTCTTTCTTAGTTGGATCTTTACTCAGTTTGGGTATCAGTGTGATGTTTACTTCATAAAATGATTTGGGGAGTGTTCTGTCTTTCTTGATTGCCTGGAATACTTTCAATAGAATTGGTATCAGCTCCTTCTTGTATATTTTGTAGAATTCCACTGGAAATTTGTCTGACCCAGAATCTTTTTTTGTAGGTAGTTTTCTTATGACAGAGTCAATTTCCTGAGTTGTTATTGGTCTATTTAAGATTTCAATTTCTTCTTGTTTTACCCCGTGGAGCTTGTGTGATGTCAGAAAGTCCTCCATTTCACTTAAGTTTTCAAGTTTGTTTCAGTACAAATGTATAGTGTAACATCTGATAATCTTTTGTATTTCTTTGGGGTCAATTGTGACTTGATCTTTTGCATTTCTGATTGTATTTATTTGAGCTTTTTTTCTCTTTTTCTTGGTCATTCTAGCTAGAGGTCCATTAATCTTGTTTATCCTTTCAAAGAACCAGTTTTTTATTTCATTGATTTTTTTCCTATGGTATCTTTGTCTTCTATGTCCCAAATTTGAGTTTTTACATTGGTGATCTGTGATCTGGATTCTTCTGCTGAAGTTAGGGTTTTTGGTGGTCTTGTCTATCCAGCTCCCTTAGGTGATTTGTTAGGCTGTTAACTTGTTCTCTTTCTATTTTCTGGATGTGTGTTCATAGAGATATAAATTCCCCTCTTAGTAATGTTTTCATGGCATCCCAGAAGTTTTGGTAGGATGTTTTTTCATTTTCATTTGTTTCTAGGAATATTTTAATTTCTTTCTTGATTTCTGTGGTGATCCAGGAGTTGTTCAGCATCATGTTGCTTAGTGTCAATGTCTTCGTGGGTTTTCAGGGATTTTTGTGTTGGTGATATGTAGTTTTATTCCACTGTGGTCTGTGAAGGTGCATGGCAGTATTTCAATCTTGTGAAATTTGTTTATGCTTGATTTCAATGGCTGAGGATGTGGTCGATCTTGGAGTATGCTTCATGTGGTGATGAGTAGAATGTATATTCTGTGGTTGTTGGTTGGAGTGTTCTGTAGGTATCTACTAAGACCATTTAGTCAAGCATCAAGTTGAAGTTTCATATCTGTTTGTTGATTTTCTGCCTTGATGATCTATCTAGGATTGTTAGTGAGGTATTTAAGTCCCCAACTATAGCAGTGTTAGAGTCAATATCTATTTTTAGTTTACTTAGTAGCTGCTTTATAAAAGTTGGTGCTCCTGTGTTGGGTACATAAATGTTTAAGATAGATATTTCTTGTTGATGGATTGAAACTTTTATCATTTTGTAGAGTCCTTCCTTATCTTTTAAAAATTTTGATAGCTAAAAGGGTGCTTTGTCTGATATTATGATCTTGACTCCTTCCTTCTTTTGTGATTCATTTGACTGGAAATTTGTTTTCCAGCCTCTAACTCTGAGTCTGTGGGCATCTTTTCTGTTTAGATGCACTTTCTGGAGACAAAATTACTGCATCATGTTTTGTTTTGTTTTTTCCTCCCCAGTTTTCCATTCTATGTCTTTTCAGTGGTGCATTTAGTCCATCCACATTCAGGCTAATTATTGAAATGTGAGAGTTTGTCCCTGATATAATGTTCTTATAAGTCTTTTATATTTTCATTTAGCCTTTGTGTTCATATATGTGTGTTTTCATTTTTGTAAGAATGCTGTGTGTTCTGTTGTTTTTGTGTTTGTGATCTTATGAAGTATGTGGTCTTTCTTTTGTTTCTTTTTTCTTCTGTGCACAGAGCACCTTTTTAAGCATCTTCTATAGTTCAGCTCTTAAAGCAGCATATTCTCTTAGGGGTTGGATGTATGGAAAGGATTTTAATTCTCCCTCACTGATGAAGCTTAGCCTGGCTGGGTAGGAAATTCTTGGTTAAAATTTTTTATCTTTGAAAAGATTAAAGACTAGAGTCTAATTCCTTCTGGCCTGTAGTGTTACTGCAGATAAGTCTGCAGCAATTCTGATTGGTCTCTTCTAGTGGGTAGTCTGACATTTTTCCCTTGTTGCCTTTAGAATTTTTTATTTTTATACTTACTTCGTGTAGGCAAATTACTATGTGTCTAGAGACTGGTCTTCTCATAAGATGTCTTACAGAGGTTCTTTGAATCTCTTGTGCTTGTATAGTCATATCTGTGACCAGAAGAGGGAGACTTTCTTGAATGACTTCATGGTATACTTGTTCCAGGGTATTTTCTGTTTCTCTTTCAATTTCAGGTATTCTGATCAGACATAGGTTTGGTTTCTTGACAAAATCACACATCTCTTGGAATGTTTCTTTCTTAATTTTTTTCCTATATATATTTTAATTCCATATTTTGATCTTCAGCTCTGAGATTCTTTCTTCTGCTTGGTCAATTCTGCTTCCCATGTTTGTCAGTTTGTCATTTAGTTCTTGGATGGAGTTCTTTATTTCTGTTATCTTAAAGTATGCTTTCTTGAGTTTATCCAGCTCTGTTACATTTTCATTTAGTTCTAGCCCTTGCATTTCTTGATTTTTATTCATTCTATCCAACTATTCTCTGATCTCCATAAGTCCCTTCTGGGTTCTGTCATTCTCAGAGATAGTCATTGCCCAGTACCTGTTCTCTCTAGCACGGACTCTTTGCTGAGGTTTTGGTTACCAGCTGTTCTTTGTTGGTTTTCCTTCATTTGTAGCAGTTCTTCTATCTTTCTCTTTAATACTGTTGCTCAGTGGGAGATAGGGAGGCAGTCATTTCTGATATTTGTTCTGTCTTTCACCCTTCCTTGAACCAGAACTCCAGGTTTCTTCAATTATGAAGCAGTGCTGGGGGTGGAACACTGTGCTGTCTCAAAATTTTGAACACTTACTAGGGGGTGAGTGGGCTGCAAGGATTCAGTACCTATTGGCAGGTCATAATGTTTGCTATCTGGTGATTGGGATAGCTGTGACTTGCTCTTCATCTCTGCACAATATGATCTTACAGTGGGTATGTTTGCACAGTCCCTGAGTCCAAGACAGGGTATAAAAGGAAAAAGAGAGGGGATAAGAGAGGAAAAAGGAAAATAAGAAAGAAAAGTAGAAATAGAAAAAAGAAAGAAAACACACGCACAAACACACACAACAGAGAAAGAACAAAAAAAGAGAAAAAGAAGAAGGAAAGAAAAGAGAAAAACAACTAACAAACAAAGCACTCAAATGAGATAATCAAGCAAGCTAACCAATACCACTACCAGGTTCCTTCTGCGTCAGCTCCACTGCCTGCGTCTATCTCCCAGCAGCTGGCTCACGGTGGAGGGTAGATCACCTGGGATTCTGCATCTGCCGTCACCCACCAGGAATTGTCCACTGGGGGCAATGTTCTCTGAGGTTGCAAAGAGCAGTCCCAATACAGCAGAGATCAACAACTGGGCTCCAAATGTAGTCCTGCTGTTCTGCAGAGGCCACCCTAGAGCATTTCTCTGCCCTGGCATTAGAGAGTCTGCTCGGTTTCTCTGCCAGGAGCTATTGTTCCCTTCCCAGCAGTCACCAGTCTCTGGATCTTGGGACCTGGTGGCAAGGATTTGGAGCCCTGTCCAGGCTCAGGGTGTGCTCTCCCCACTGCTTCCTTGGAAATCTGTCTCAGGCTAACTCCCTGCATTTCCTCTGGCAGCCCTCACTGCCAGCATTCATCTCACTCCAGCAGATTTCCCTGGGAAAATCTCGCAATTATAAGCTGCTAGGTTTCCTGCTCCAATTGTATGCATCTGTGTTTGGTCCAGTGGGGGTCAGGGCATCTGTCTTTCCAGTATGTGCACTTGGAGTATCCTCTCTGGGCAAACAGTGATCAATTTCAAAGGGGGCACAGATCATCCTTTAGTCTCAGGATGCAGGCAGCTCAGAACGGGGCAAGATAAGGCAGGTCTCTGCCCATTCCTGGGACAGAGAAAATGGCGACAGTTCATGGTTTTTCCTCCAGTGGGGTTCAGTTCCATATTTTTTCCCCACCCTTTCTCCATGGTCCCTGCTGCCTATGCCTGGACTGTTGCCATAGTGGTAGTGTGGACCGGGTGCCAGCTCATCTCTTTTGGCTTTTCCCAAGAGATGTCCCAGGGAAGGTGGGTCCTTCTGCATGCAGTGGGTGTTGAAATCAGAGCAATAATCTGGGCTCAGTGGCTCAGCCTGTAATCCCGTGCCTTTGGGAGGCTGAGGTGAGTGGATTGCCTGAGCCCGCGGGTTCGAGACCCGCCTGGGCAGCGAGATCTCATCTCTACAATAAATCAAAAAAATCAGCTGGGCGTGGTAGCGCATGCCTGTAATTCCGGCTACTTGGAAGGCTGAGGTGGAAGGATCGCAGGAGCCCAGCAGACTGAGGCTGCGGTGGCTGGGAGCGTCCACTGCACTCTAGTCTGAGTGACAGAGTGAGACTCCAACTCAAAAAAAAGAAATCAGAACAATAGCAAATTATAGCCATTTCTGCAGGGGCCCTGGGCACTTGATCTTGGGTCTCCCCTCAGTTGAACATTTGCTCACCCACTTGCACACACAAACAGACACAGGTTAGCTTTTTTTGTGCACTCACCCATGCAACTCTCATACTCTGACTGGATCTGATGCCATCTTGCCCCCAATCTCTCTGAGAAAAGAATTTTTAACATAAAGAACTAAATCTATACATTGAGAGGCATTCTAAGAAAAACTATAGGGAATGAAATATATCCTTGTAATGTTAGTGAATGCCAGCAACACAAGTTTCTGTGGACACACATTGGAAATAAATCCCTTCTGAGGGCTTAACCTCACAGACCACTGAATTTTCCACAGCATCAGTCACTGCCAGCAGACAGTAGAGCAATATCTATGGCTCTTGAAAGGAAAAAGTAGTGTGACCCCAGAATTTTACAGCCAACTTATTTTTTTGTTGTTGGTATGTAGATCATGGTAACAGATCTACTATACTTGTAAAGACTTGGGGAATATAATAATCACAAGATTTCTTGAAAAAAAATCTTTGAAGGTAAGACAAAATGTAGCCAAACAAGCAATGAAACAAAAGAAAGATTGGAAAGCTGAAAAGGAGTGGGGATGGCAATGAGCACTGAGACCACTGAAAAATAGAAACAGGGCTGAACAACTGTGGAGCTTGAGATTGTATAACTTGAGTTTATATCATAGGCTTATGTTACATGAAAAATAATTTTCAGCTAGGTTAGGAGTCCTTTTTTGGTTAGAGTAGGAAATATAAGTGCCCTCACATTCTTATTTTTGTATTTGTGAGTAAATAAATGTTGTCTGAGTTTATTCAATCATCACAGAGATACTTAAGTAAAATGCTTCACATTATTCTTTAATTTCTAGAAAGGAAATAATTCATAAAGTGTCACTATTCAAAAAAGAAAAATTTACAAGGATCCAAAGTAATTAAAAATCTTCCAAATTAGCATAATGAAAAAACTCACCCAGAAACACACACACACACACACACACACACACACACACACACAAAGAACATGCAGAACTCATTGCAAATATAGTGGGGAAAAAGAAGTAATAAAATCAAGAATTTATATTATAAGATAAATGTATAACAATAGGGCTAAGCTACTATAAACAAAAGTAAAACAAAAATTGAGTCTCAGCCTGTCTTTTAACTATGTGAACTGCAGGCTATTTACAAAAGGTATGCTTAGAACAAAATGGCACAGAAAGATTAAAAGGGTAAATATGTTAGACAAAAGCAAACAAAGTAAAGGTAGAGTCATGATGTTTGGATAAGAAAAGGTTAAAATAAAAAACTAACAGGAATGCTTAAAATAATGTGTACAAAGCCAAACAAGGATCTAATACTCACCTATTTTCTTCCTGCTAGATAACAAAGTGCAAAACTGCAGAAAATATACAAAGATCTTGACCCAGAAAAAAATAATCGTTAGAACATTTAGTTCACTTACTTTATCCCATAAAAGATCAAGTAGTTTAAAAAATAAATGAGGCTATCAATCCAAATAGCATAACTATTAGGGCTGACTACAGACATGCGGGGCCCAGCCCCTGCAAGTTTTGAGGGTCACTGGAAAGAGGTGGCAGTGTCGGTGAATCTGTAGGGATAGATATTAAAAGAAAGAAAGAAAGAGACAGAGGGAGAAAGAAAGAGACTGAACTCTGTCTAGTGCAGAAGCCGTTTATTGGAAGTTACAGCAGGTATTTATCCCCAAAGTTTACACAGACCATCTCACAAGTCTTTCATGTGAACACAAAGCCAGGTGCATGAGGGGCGTCCCCCACCCACCAGATGTTTTCTCAGGTATGAGGAAGGACAAACCCCCAAATTGTCTTATTGTTCCCTATGCTAGTTAATGTTCCTCAAAAACCATGCAACAATCCCTGCTAGCATCATGATGTTCTAATAATCAATAACTTCTAAAGCTCATGCTTTAGTACACAACACCCATGATGACTAACTTAAATCTTATTACCTTTCTGTTCTATGCTAATACTACTTACACAATTGCTATGGAGGCTCTTAAGTATAGCTTAAACCAGTTCCTAAAGAATGTGGCCCAGGCCAAGGTTCACAGTGGGCCACTTCTTGGAACAATCAATTACAATCTCTTAACAAAATGGCTATTCTAAAATCCTCTATATCTATCTTAATTTCTATAAAAGTTTCTAATTCCTAATCCTAATATATAAAGCTGATCATCAGCAATAAACCTTCTAAAAATAAAACCCAAATACAAACTGTAAATTGTACTAAGGCCAAAACCACAATAGTAGAAAATGCGAACAATGAAATTTCTAAAGTTAGCTGTATTCTTGTTAAACCTCAAAATATCATGATTGATCATGCTTGAATGAACATAATTCCCTGACGTTAGCATGACCTATTCTATAATACTTTATATGAATAAAATAAATTCAATTTCTATAACAAGTAGAAAAATTCTACACTAACTGTAGCTAAAACTGGTCTAAACGATTGCAGCCCAGTCCAAAGTACGCGCTGGGCCCTCAGGAATGTGGCCCAGCCCAAAGTTCATGCTGGGCCATTTCTGGTAACTCTAGATAATCATCTATACCATTTAAACCTAAAAACAGCTCTCCATAAGTATATACTAATTCTACAAATATACTTTTAAATCTTATAAAGAAGCTTGTACCATATTGAAGGCTCCCAAATGTGACCTGAGTTTGAATTATATCTAATATCTAAGCCGAAACTGCAGTTCATGGGAAACAGGAACAATGAGTTTCTAGAGTGAGCCATACCTATCTCAGTCACAGAGCCTTCAGCTTAGATCAGCAGAGTTCCTTCTGGCTAAGTGTGAAAAGGAGGAGAGAATGGAGTCAACAGCTCCCGAACGCATCCTAGTGATCTCAGGGTCCATGGCCCTCCCTGATCCCTAATGCCCAGTGGGCCTCTGTGGCCGGCTCCCAACATAGACACACATCCATCTAACATTATACACAGAAATTAAAGAATTAACTTTCTTTTCAAATGCCAATGTGTTAATTTTAACAAAATAAACATACATAGGCCCCAAAGGAATCTAAGTGCATTACATGGGAAGAAAAGATCCAGGAAAGAAACTTAAATCATTGATATTAAATTAAAAATTGAGATGCAAAGTTTGACTTGTCTGAGACTGATTTCTTATGGTCTAACATTTCAGAAAATGAATTGACCTACTGAAAAGAGTCATGGAGTCTAGCTTTAGCCCAGTGCCTAGGCAATCAATCATGGACAATCACAAGTTGGAATCCCTGTTCTCAACCATGCCAAGAAAATGGTGGTGTTTCCCTAACCATGAATACTGGCACACTGATTCTTGCACATCATACAGCTACAAACCAAAGTCTTGGTCCCCGACCCCTAGTCATTTCAAGAGCAAGCTGGAAATTCCCCCAAACTTATGCTAAGATGGCAGAACAGGTCTTGAGTCAAAGCTCTGCCTCTTTGTATTGCTAGTATGTCCTGGTTCCCAGACACAGTAGGGCAGAGTCTAGAGTTTCCCTAATCAGGAAGCATAAAAGCTCCAGTTCTAATAATTGGGGTCATTTGCTCAGAGTCAAAATCTAGAACTTCTAAATCCTTGTGTAATGCCCAGAATGCAGTGGGCCAAGGGACCCCTGGTTCTGTTCCTGTCTCCATGAGATTTCCTCAGTTGATGTTCACGCTACTAGGTGGTATGTGTGTTCTCTGGTCACTTACCCTTGTTTGTATGATATTAATGACAGAAAATATGAAAATTTTTAAAAGCTAGAGATTTTGCCATGCTTTCTTAACATTTAGCTAAAAAGAAAATAAATACTAACATTGTGGAATACTAGATAGTTAAACACTATATATAAAAACCTAAAAGGGTATAGCAAAACTTAAGCTCAGAGTGATGGGTGTATTATATTGCATATGTATAATGTGTATATCATAAAATACCTATATTGCCTAAAAAAGAATGGTGATAAGTTAATTGTAATCTCAAGAAATAAGAAACATAGATCTAAAAAAGGAAAAACTAAAAATAGAAGGTACTACATTAGAAAACAAAAGATAATTTGTGAAAAAAATAGAGAGCTGTTTCCCTGAGAACACAACACATAACAACACGATTGAACTAGTAGCTAGTTTCAATGAGAACTTTGTTAAACCCACACATTTAAATAAAATTTAAAAAGATAGTGGGAAAATGTACTCATTCATTTAGCAAATATTTATTGAATTCTTATTATATGCCAGTGTGCCAGGCATGTGTCCAGGTAGGTTCTGAGCATATAACAGTGGATAAGACAGATCACCACCACCACCAAAAACAACAAAAGTACTGACTTCATGGGGCCTGCAATCCCATGGGATGACAGAAAATAAAAATGACAAGTATAGTATCTGGACAGTGATAAGTTATAATATCAAAACTACAAATGGAAGTGAGATATGTAGTGTGGCTGTTTAGAGGGGATTGCAATTTTTGGTAGGGTAGCCAGGAAGTGACATTTGAAGAATGACCTGAGATTGGTGAGGGAGCAAGCTCAGTGTGAGGGGTGGAGGGGGTGATATAAGCCAGAAGGAAAAACACGTCTCAGGTATTGCAGCAGAAACAGGTCTAGCCCCTGGAGGACTCTTTGCAAACAAGTACCGTGATCTTACTTACTTTTTAAATAGATCAGTTTGGTTGCTCCTTCAGAATAGACTGAATAGGGGGCCAGGATAAGAACAGGAAAATCAGTTTATTGAAAAAGATTGTTACTATTGGGAAATAAATAGATCTTGTTTACATAAGACAAAAGACTGCAATTCAGTCACTGCCTATATTTGAGATGGCGTTCCAGGAACCACATACAAAGAAAAGAAAGGTCATGACCCAGTCTATTCTTCCAAACATAATAATGGCAGACTTCCTGGCCAAAAAACAAATTAGTTTGTGTTAGCAGGACTGTCCTTATCTTTGATGTGCTTCCACCAGGATGTACCTGGTTGATAGTTTTGGTTGTGGTAAGAAAACTTGGAATTCATGGATTTATGGGGCATGGCCTCTCTGGAAAATGTTATATGTGCTATCTTACATGATCAAAATCCTCTGTCTGTGAAAAGCAGGTTACTACAGACTTCATTTAAAATCTCGTCTGCTGCCCTGGGCTAGAGTGCTTCTGAGGAGAGAAGGAAGGACCAGTAAATCTCAAGTAATCATGAGATGAACCGGGCAGAGAGATACCTGGGAGTTCTTCCTCATGATAACTTGTAGCCCTGATATTAGTGTACCTTGATATTGAATAACATCTTTGATCTGGTGGCCTGATTTGATAATTCAGTCCTTGGTGTTAGTAGGTGATGATCCAGGTAAGAGATAATGGTGACTTGAATCAAGAGAGTAACAGAAAAAGTGGTAAAAAAGAGGTAGAATTTTGGTTCTATTCAAAGGTGGAGCTAATAGAATATCAAGAGGAATTGAATGGGGGGTACAAGAAAAAGCAAAAAATTGAGGGTGGTTCCCAGGCATTTAGCCTGGACACTAGGAGTAATACATTTGCTATTATCACAGAGGCAGGATACTGTAGGGGGACAGTTTTGGGGGGGGAAATTAAGAGGCTAACATTGGATATGTTGAGTTTGAGATACTCAGAAAGTACCGAGGCGGAGCTATATATGTAGTTGGTTATAGGAGTCTGGAGTTCAAGGAAGAGCTTCAGGATAGTCATAGAAATTAGGGAATCCCAGGATATGGTAGGATTTAAAATCATTGAACTAAAATGAGTCCCATGAACACAGACAAACAACAGAAGAAGTTCAAGAAGTGGGCCCTAGGGCACTCAGTGTTGAGGGGTCAGAGAGATAATGGGAGACCAAAAAACACTGAGAAGTGATGACCAATGCTGTAGGAGAGATTCCAGAGAGTCACCTATGGTTTCAAATACTCTTAGGTCAGATAAGGTGAGGGCTGAAAACTCACCATTAGTGATCTCAAGGAGAGTTGTTAGCTACAGCGGTAGGGGTAACAGCCAGATGGGAGCAGGTCAAGAGAATATGGGGACCGTAAATCAGGGAGAGCAAACATAGGTAACTCTTTTGAAGACTTTCTATTTAAGGAAGGAGATAAATGGAATTTCAGCAAGAGAGTGAAAAAGCACTAAGGCAATTTTTTTTTGAAGTTGGGGGAAACAGTAGCATATTTATAGAGTGATACAAAAAACAACAGAGTAGAGATGGGGAACAGCTGATGTAGCAGAAAAGAGAAATGCCAGTCATTCCACTGAGCTAGGGCAGGCTGACCATGTCGCAAGAGACAAGTCAAATGTGTGGGCCCGGAAGCATAAGGATGGAATGCTTTGGAAGACATTTTCTCAGTGAGGCAGGTAGCAGAAGTCGAGGGGGGAGAGTGAGATCCCTCTTTTGAAGAGAATAAAGTATGAAACAGAAAGGAAAACAATAAATGAAAACAAATTTTTTAAATAACAAGTTAGTGTATTCATCAGGCCGCTGAAAGGTAGCCACAGAGGTGAACTGTGAGTCGGAAGTGAACCAGAGAGTAAGGTTGTGTTTTTCTCCAGTCACATTCGGTGGCAGGGTGTCTGCATGGCTTGACTCAGAATGTAACTAATGGGAGAGGAAGTGGATGGGGGAATGAAGGTGTATTCAAGGGAGTGACTTCACTACTTGACCACATATGGAATTTAAGATGGGTAAGAAGGCAAATAAGGACTTGAGGAAGACTCTACACTTTCTGGTACTGAAATCTTGTGCATTCTGCGCTCTCCTTGGCTTTTCATGTGTGTTTTATATGACAAATATCTGATAGGGTTCCCAGATTTCCTTAGACCTTTCCTGTAATGCTGAACATGACGACTGCTTAAGCATCAGAAAACATAGGAACCCATCCTGTGTGAGGATATTTCAAGGAAGGTGACCTCATGGCTTCTTATTGTAGGTGTTTAGTTCTACGCAGGGAAACGAAGTAATTTTTTGCAATCCATATAGCTTCTTCTGCCTCTTTCATAAGCAAGAATCTTTTTTTTATTTTCCTCCTGTGGTTTTAAATCTTTTTTAACCCCTAATAACACTTCATTCATACTTGTAAGGGATTATACAGAGAATTACAAGTTTAACTGCTTCTTAACATGAATTAAAATTTTAATTTTAAGAATTATACCCTTCTTAAAGAATGGAGGCCTCAAAATTGTCACTGAATTTAACATTTGTTATGACAAAGCTATGTGGACTCTAATGATCACTTAGCATTTGAGATTAGATGATAAAATAAGATGGCAAAATTTCTAAGTGGGAAAAAGCTAGTGTGTGTGCATCACTACATGTCTTCTAAGCTTGTTTTATTTGGCCAGTGAAGCACATGTTAAGTGATAACTGGCAGATCTATTTGTAAAAGTAGAACAATATAATATTAGTGGAAGTTCTAAAACAAACTCCAGCCTATTTTTAGTTTCTTTATATCCAAACACATTTTAATGAGAAGTCAACAAACCTAATCTTGCTAGAATGTTTACATGAATGCTATTTTGAGTTACCTAACATTTGTTTTATTAAGGGGAGTAGGGTTTAGTGATACAGTTGCACAATGCTCCGGAAGAGTCTCTGATATAGGACTCATGGGGCCAGTTGCTGAATAATTATTTCAAGTAAATTATATATTCAAACACATGAATTTTTCCAAATTAATTAATGAATGTTGAGGAGTTAAATGACTACAGAGGTATGTAGACACAGTTCACTAACCTGCATAACAATCATTTATTATGCCTTCATTGTAAATGAGGTGCTGCATGGCGTATGAATGATACAACAATAAATAAACCTTGACCTTCACCCTTGAATTTGGGATACAGACACACATACCTTTAATTACAAAACAATGTAATAAGTGTCATGAGATGTTTTTGAAAAATGATATTGGAAGAACTAGAATGGTAATATAAGACTGCCTGGAAGGGTGGTCTGCTATTAATACAATGTGAAAATGAAACACAATATTTTTGTATAATTACTTTTTTTCAATTCAGTAAAGCATTTAGAGGACATATGGTAACAATGTTTTGAAAGCAATGGTGCCTTGCAAATACAATTATAATGACAATAATCTTTTTCAGGAGATGATACACATATGTGAAAAACAAGGTAGTGAAATCTACTAAAATAATGCGGAAAAGAAGTTGAAGTAGAAGAATATAAGTTTGGGTGGTTTAGTCAGGAACTAGTAGGAGGAACTAATAGGAGGTCTAGGCCTTGAATTTAGTAACGATATTATTCAAAGGAGAGGAAGAAAATAAACTCTCAAGATATAATCCTTCTCCTGATACTAGACCTTAACAGTTTGGATGCTGCTACCAGGATCCCTTAAGTTCTTTTTATTGGAGCAGACCAATACACATAAAAGAATTTGAAGAGATTTTTTTTTTTTTGAGTTGGAGTCTCGCTCTTGTCGCCCAGACTGGAGTGCAGTGGCCGCTCCCGGCCATCGCATCCTCGACCTGCTGGGCTCCGGCGATCCTTCCGCTTCAGCCTTTCAAGTAGCTGGAACTACAGGCGCGCACTACCACACCCGGCTAATTTTTGATTTATTGTAGAGATGAGGTCTCGCCAAGTTGATCAGGTGGGTCTCGATCCCGCGGGCTCAGGCAATCCACTCACCTTGGCCTCCCAAGGCGCAGGATTATAGGCTGAGCCACCGAGCCCGGCTTGAAGAGATTTTAAAACATAGTTTTAAAGTAAGTTTTATCTAATTCACAAGGTACCAATATCTCCTATATCAAAGTCTGATAACAATAGAATATTAAAAATGAAAATTATAGGCCAATTTCATTTGTAAATATGGGAAAATTTTAGATAAAATACTTGCAAACAAAATTCAGCAGTGCATGAAAAACATGAATTTTATTTTAGATATACTAGAAAGCTTTACAATCAGGATTCTATCAAAAAATTCCTTATGTTAGAAATTATTGGAAAATATAAAATTATTTATACAATTTTTCAAGAGATCCTTTGATAAAATTTGTCATTTTTGATTGTTGTGAAAAAATCTAGATAGCATAGAAAAGGAAAAACATATTTCTTAAATACAATTAAGTTTAACACGATTTAAACTTAACCCCAACCAATATACTAAATTGAATAATGTAATAGGCTTCTCTATTTATATTGAGAAGCAGACATGATACTTGCTAATGGCACTATTATGAAACAAGGTTTTTATAGTTTTCACGAACACCACAAGATAAGAAAAAGAAATGAATGGTATAAATACTGAAAAAGAGGAGACAAGTTCTAATTATGTGAAGGTAATTTGATTGTAAACTAACAAATATAAGAAACTCAATTAAAAAACCTATTAAATGAAATACAAGTTTCAGTATGATGGGTGGACCCAAGATTTTATATATACTTGAGAGACTTTAATTAGAAAGACTATGTCAATAGGAAGAATACACCAACCTCTGAAATTTTCAAGCACCTCAAAATCAAATTGAAAAAGATTTTTATGTTCTAGGGTAAAGGAAGTGCAAGAAGAAAGCAGCAGAATATTTGGAGACAAAGCTGAACAAGCAAAAGGAAATGATCGCTGAGTTCTCACAGGAAAAGAGTCTCACTGTGTTCACTTAGAAGAAGTTGAAAATAGGGACATTTTCCACTGTTTTTCTTCTTTCTCAGGCTTGGGAAGCAAAAACGAGTTCAGGGGCCTTTTACAAAAAAAGAAATCTGATAGAGTTTGGTCAAGACTGAGCAGAGGGTGATAAAAATTGGCAACTCCATAAACTGGATACCAATGTTTTAAATCTTATATTCTAAATACAAAAAGCATGTATTTAAAGTTACTCTGTGGGTAACTTTAATGACGGTATAGCAGTATAAGAACTACATGATGATAAGTACAAAACTGGCAATTAAGTACAGAAAGAAAGCCAGAATACATACCATGTTCCTGCATATTTAGCCCTAATGTCATAAAAATGTGTATTTTTATTAAGTTGAGATATGTACTTAAGGAAACCAGAATCCTCCCCGTTTTTGTGAATGATATGCTGGTTTTAAACTTCATGTGGAAAAACAAATGCGAATGCACATTTTTTAAATGTCAAAAAATTGTTGGTGGGGATGTTCCCTAACCAATATTGAAATACCTATAGTCTAAACAGTATATTACGCACAGCTAACATAGTACCTAATGGTGAAAGACTAAAAACTTTCTCCCAAGATCAGAAAAAAAGACATGAATTTCTACTTCTGCCACTCTAATAAATGTTTTGGAGGTTCTAGCTCAGGCAATTAAGCAAGACCCAACAGGTCAATAAATATATACATTATTCCAGGAAGAGATACAAATATACATAGGAACTTATTTGTTGAAGATTGCCTTACAAATCAATGGAGAAAGTAATTTGTTGAATAGCTCACTTTCAGAAAATTAGCTTTTCATGTGAAATAAAATTATAATTAGAATCTCAGCATATAAATAAACCCGGGGGATCTCAATATAAGAAATAAAACTGTAAATTATTAGAATAAAATATAGGAAAATATTTGCATAATCTAACTGCGGGATGACCTTCTTAATTGAAAAAGTTAAAATCTATAAAGAAAATAATAGTTGATCTCCTAAAATAACATTTAAAAAGTATATGACAATAAACATTATATACATTATCAAGAGAAAATGGAGAACAAATATCTGCAGCTGAGATATCAAAACACTGAAATCCCTAATGAAAAGTTGATGAAAAATAAAGAGAAAAGTGATGTAAAAAGTTGTTCATGCCGGGCTCGGTGGCTCAGCCTGTAATCCCGCGCCTTTGGGAGGCTGAGGTGAGTGAATTGCCTGAGCCCGCGGGTTTGAGACCCGCTTGGGCAGCGAGACCTCATCTCTACAATAAATCAAAAAATCAGCCGGGCGTGGTGGCGCATGCCTGTAATTCCAGCTACTCGGAAGGCTGAGGTGGAAGGATCACCAGAGCCCAGCAGGCCGAGGCTGCAGTGGCCGGAAGCGGCCACTGCACTCCAGTCTGGGCGACAGAGTGAGACTCCAACTCAAAAAAAAAAAAAAAAAAGTTGTTCATAAAACAGACATTGCAAATGACCATCAGAGATAGAAGTTGAAAACATGACATTTTGTAGACTGGAAAAAATAAAAAATATTGGGATAAGGAAATGTCTCCGCCGTTACATATTACTATTTTTATGAATCTGCTTGTACTGCTGTCTGTCTGGTATATTCTTCCCATTCACTTTCTCTTTAGAATTTTCTTATCTTCCAGCCAGCTCTACCTAGGAATTTTTTGCATCAACTTGATAAAAACCATACTTCCTGTTTCTGGTTAAGAGATTTTATTTACAATAATGTACTACCTTCCTTTCTGGGCTTAGAGAATTGGAGTTCATATTAGTCTGCTCAGGTTACCACTATAAAACACTACAAGCAGGGTAGCTTACATTTATTTCCTCACAGTTTTGGAGATTGCAAATTCAAGATCAAACTTCTAGCTGATTAGGTTTCTGGTAAGAGCTCTCCTCATGGATTGTAGGTAGCCAACTTCTTTCCAACCACAAGGAGACAGAAAGTCCTCTGGTATTTCTTTTTATAAGGACACCCATCTTATTGGATTGGGGACCCTCTCTTTAGGGCCTTATTTAACCTTAATTATCTTCTTAGAGGTACACACTGCCACCCTGAGGGTTAAGGCTTCCACATATAAAGTTTAGGGTCACATAAACATTCAGTCTATAATTAAGTCTTCTGGGCTATTTCGGCTTCACATTTTTTACACCTTTGCTGAGGCAGAAAGTCTAGGGTCCCTGATGATATGCAGGAGACAAGAAGAAGAAAGGTCAGGCACAAATATCTTAAAAGTATGTGAAAGAGCAAAAATATAAAATCAACTTGGATATTCATCAATCAAGGAGATAGACACTAATTATGATAAACTCATACTGGAGATGCTCATGAAGGTCTTATAAAGCATAACGTAGATTTATATGTATTGATCTGGAAGGATACCCAGAATATTAGGTAAAAATGCAAGTCATGAACTAATATGTATAGAGGGATCTCATTCGCATTAAAAATTAAATAAAAATTTTTGTTGGTGCATAGATGCACTTGCAAAAAAAGGTGTAAAAGTGAGACACAGGCTGTCATAGGGGAAGGTGTGTTGCTGATGCAATAGGGACTATTCATTTCCTATAAATATATCTCTCCTTTTCAATTATTAAAATGAGCAGTTCCTATAATTGTAATTTAAATGACTGGAATTTAACAAAAGATGAGTGAAAAACAAGGCACTCAAGGAGAGAGAATGAGAGCTCTCTGAAAATGACGCTGGATAGGCACCTGTGTGTCCCTGTAGGTAGTAATAACCTGAGTGATCTGTCCCCATGCAAGGTTTAGGCCTCAGCTTTCACAACCAGAAACTGGATTTGTTTTATTTATCAGCATAGAACTGATCAACCTCTTGGAGCCAGACTACCAACCAAACCTATAAAATAAGAATCCATATTGATAGAAAACTAATTCTAGAATACTACTTTATTGATATCTTTGGGGGAGGTGTCTCCAATTATGGAGATACCTATTTCTGTCTGACTTCCCAAGTACCCTCCTCTTGATATCAGGGTACTGAGTAATAATAGTGAATACTAAAAGCATATTATGAAGATTATTTCAAATCAGGAATCAGTTTATGAAAGTCTCTATACCACTATGACCCTTTTTAGCTTTCTAGACATTTGGAAGACTGCCTGACATATTTATTTATTTATATCATACATATATGCAATTTGATTTTTCAATTATACTTGATTAAGATATAATCAACATGTAGTAAACTGTACATATTTGATGTGTACAACTTGATACTTTTTAAAAACAATTTTTACTTTAAAGATGTGGGGCACACCTAATATCTAGGATCTGCAAGGAACTCAAATGCACCGAAAGGAAAAAAACCAGCCCCATTAAAAAGTGGGCAAAAGACATGAATAGACACTTCTCAAAAGAAGATATATGGGCAGCTAACAGACACATGAAAAAGTGCTCAACCTCACTCAGCATCAGAGAAATGCAAATCAAAACCGCATTGAGATACTATCTAACCCCAATAAGAATGGCCATCATTGATGAAACAAACAATAGTTGCTGGTAAGGGTGCAGAAAAAAAGGGACGCTTCTACACCACTGGTGGGAATGCAAGCTAGTGCAACTTCTTTGGAAGACAGTGTGGTGATTTCTGAAAGAACTAGACATTGACCTTCCATGTGACCCAGCAACTCCCCTATTGGGAATATACCCAGAGAAACTCAAATCATTCTACAAAAAAGACACCTGCACACGCATGTGTGTTGCAGCTCTATTCACAATAACAAAAACATGGAATCAACTATGATGCCCATCGAAGCTGGACTGGGTAAAAAAAATGTGGTACATATACACAATGGAATATGTGTTTGCAGCAACTTGGATGAATTTAGAGTCACTCATACTCACAGAAACAAAGAAGAGAGTATCATTTGTTCTCACTCATGAGCGGACCTTGAAACTTGATCATAATACTATAAGGGATTGGAAGTAGTGGGAATCTGTCAGGGGAGGGGGGTGCGATTGGCAGTTGAGGGGAATTGCCAGGAGAGGGAGAGGCACATCTCATCAACAAGGGTACCTGCATAATGAACATTTGTACACCTAACCCTGTTCATTATGCAGGTACCCTTGTTGATGAGGTGTGCCCCCCTTTCCCCTGGCAGATTCCCGCTACTGCCAATCCCACTTCCACTGGCCCCCTGCCCCACGCACAGTTTCCCATGACTGCCAACCCTTTTCTTTTGGTGGTTAAAAAGGTTTATTAAAGAAAAGAAGGGGTGGTGGTTGGCTCTATGGACAGAAACCAGCGGTCTTTGTTCTCTTGAGGGCCACTTATAAAACCCTAGTAGGGCCAGTTCTTTTCTTATAGTATTATAATAATCGTTCAAGTTCCGCTTATGAGTGAGAACATGTAATACTCAGTTCTTTGTTTCTGTGATACATCACTCAGTATTATAGACTCTAAGTCTATCTAAATTGCTGTGAAGTTCATAATTTTATCTTTCTTTATGGCTGTGTAATATTCCACCGTGTATACGTAACACATGTTTTTATCCAGTCGCCTTTTGATGGGCAGCATGGTTGGTTCCACATTCTTGCTATTGTGAACAATGCTGCAACAAACATATGTGTGCAGGTACCTTTTTCATGGAGTGATTTGAGTTCCTCTGGGTATATTCCCAGTAGGGGGATTGTAGGGTCATACGGAAGGTCAATTTTTAGATCTTTTGGGACTCGCCAACTGTTTTCCACAGAGGTTATATTAGTTTACACTCCCACCAACATTGTAGAAGTGTTCCCTTTTCCCCACATCCTCTCCAGCATCTGTTATTTTTTGAGTTATTGATAATGGCCATCCTGTCTGGAGTTAGGTGGTATCTCAGTGTAGTTTTAATTTGCATTCTTTGATGACTAGTGAGACTGAACATTTTTTAATGTATCTGTTGGCTGCTCTTATGTCTTCTTTTGAGAAGTGCCTATTCATATCTTCTGCCCACTGTGTAATGGGGCTGTTTGTTTTTTTCTTTTTGGAACATTTGAGTTCCTTGTAGATCCTAGATGTTAGACCTTTGGTAGACATAGAGTTGGCAAATATTTTTTCCCAGTCTGTGGGCTGTCTCCCTGCTTTCCTGATGGTTTCTTTGGTTTTCCAGAAGCTTGTCAGTTTGATGAGGTTCACTTGTCTATCTTATCTCATATGGCATGGGCACTTGGGGTTTTGATCGGAAATTGGTTACCAATTTTAAATAGAAGATGTTCTCTCTCTCTCTCTCATTCTCTCTCTTCTTTATGTTTCCTCTCCTCATTTATGTCCTCCCTCTCTCCCTTCCCCTGTTCCTTGTCTTCTTATTCCAGAGAGATGTTTTGTGACTTAAATATAGCGCTCACCTTTTTGGTGATCTTGAAATCCAGAGATTCTTTACCCCCTGTCTGATACTCAGAAAAATGTCACTGTAATCTTCTATATGTTTACTTTATACTTTAATAGAAATTTGAAATATCACTCTCAAAATCTGATAGTTTGGGAAAACCGATCTTTTTGAAAATCAACATCTCAATTTTTACAGTAAAAATTCATAGATCATGTTGTTAGAAATAGAAGGAAAAATAAGTCAACTATAATTTTAGTAGACTATTATTCAAAGATAAAACATAAAATATTGGAGAAATGTTAGGTTATGAAATCAGCGGGTACATGATAGAAATGCATGTACAGTCTAAAAAGTAGTTTCCTTTTAAAAGTCACCTTTCCTTCTTTCTACATTGCTAGGCTTAAAGGGAAAAAACAACAATTCATTTTTTAAAAAAGCTAGGGAACACAGTGGTGTACTGTGCTATTAAATCTGGTAAGTCAACCGGCAAAATATTTATCTTTATATGTTAAAAGATAAAAAAGTATACACATTTTAAGAAAGAAAAAAGCTATATTAGATTTGTGATAATCTATACCAATAACAAAAGATTAATGCCATCTTTTGAGCACAAGTCATATTACACATTACCACCATAATTCAATTCAGCTTCCAAAAAGTAATACATAGATAACATCTCCTAAAATGTGTATACAGATTTTTGGCGCTCCCGGTATATATATATTTTAAGAACCATGAATCTGAATGTGACTTCCTCTCAAATGCCTGAGCTGCCCAGCAAATACAAATACTAATTTAATCCTGCTAGGAATGAAAACATCTGCTCACCTGTGGCAAGATTTTGACTTATTAGACCAGCAATTTCCGTTAGCCCTAAAGTTATACCCTAACTAGAAGGAGCTTGCACTCCACACCCTTGACCAGGCCGAGTTCCCTCTCTCCGCTCCAACGCTCTTGGTCTCTACTTTCATGGTAGCCCCTTTCTCATCTGAGCTCATTTTTAAGATGCTTCTTGCCACTGTCTTTGGGTCCTTGTAAGGATCCAGATCGGGAATCTTTCACTCTTGCACTAGATAAAGGGGTAACTGCTAGCCAC
Source organism: Carlito syrichta (assembly GCF_000164805.1). NCBI lineage: Eukaryota > Metazoa > Chordata > Mammalia > Primates > Tarsiidae > Carlito > Carlito syrichta. The sequence continues at coordinate 129,362 of NW_007252877.1, forward strand.
GCTTGGTTATTTAAACTAAAACAAAATTAAATTTAAAAATTATGTCCTCAGTTACATTAGACACAGCTGATATGCTCAATAGCTCTAGTGGCTAGGGCTACAGTACTGGGCCATGCAGACAACCTTGTCTTCATGTCAGGCAGTTCTATTGGAGAACGGAAATGGAGGAAGTTTCCACTCTGTCTTTCTTCTGCCTGGAGACAGCTGTGAGGTCTGGCATTCTTACAGCTGTCTTCTTCCTTATGATCTAGCTCAGTGCTTTTCACACGGCATATGCATAGGTCACTAAATGAATAAATGCATGAAATGAATAAAACGATCAAATGAATGAATGAATGGGCCTTACCATTAGCATTTTTTTTTGTCTTCCTAAAGTTTTTCATGAATTAATTCTTATTCAACCTTGATGTCTCAGCTTAGGTTATACTTCTACAGGGAAACCTGCTTTGTCTAATCCCTCTCACAGCATCAATCTCTATGCTCTTAGGATAATACCGTCAATATTTTGTAACTGCTGACCTTTTGGTCTCTCCCCCTAAATAAAACATTTCATGAGGGCAGAACCTTTAACTTCTTACTTCTCCCGCGCCTTTGGGAGGCTGAGGTGAGCGGATTGCCTGAGTCTGAGGGTTCGAGACCCGCCTGGGCAACTTGGTGAGACCTCATCTCTACAATAAATCAAAAACTAGCCAGGCGTGGTAGCACGTGGCGTGCCTGTAGTTCCAGCTACTTGGAAGGCTTAGGCGGAAGGATCGACAGCACCCAGCAGGTCGAGGTTGCGTGGCCGGGAGCGGCCACTGCACTCCAGTCTGGGCGACAGACTGAGACTCCAACTCAAAAAACAAACAAACAAACAAACGAAAAACTTCTTACTTCCGTATCCGTACCACAAGCACAGGGCCTGGGAGGTTAACTGAGTAATTGAGGTAATCTTACGATTCATGTCTAGGCTACTTAAATGCTTAACTACCTTCTAGTGTTTTTCTTAGAAATACTCACCAAACTAGATTCACACAGTTAAAGAGAAACAAAAAATGTTTATGTAAAAGCCACTATAACCTCAAGCTGTCCTTTGGTTCTCTTTAGTAGGTTAAGGCAACAGAACTCAATCTTGACAAAACTGTGTAGAGGAAGTAGTTATGGGCCTCGTTCTCCCAAATCTCATGGAAACTTTGGCTGCCCTCATGATCTATCATGTGCTCTCTATCCTCCCGTATTCATACCCAATACTTTGGTTATTTAAAAAGCAAACAACTGAGTGAAAATACAAAAACATAGTCCAGCAAGTTACTGAGTATCATGTAGCCTTTTAAAAGTTGTTTCCTGAACTGATCTTCCTAGGGAAAAAAATGAACTTACCAAAGCAATTTGAGTAACAATTTAGTTGAGAGTTATTTTAAATCGGTGCTTCTTAAATGATAGCATATAGAAATTACCAACGGCATTTGTGAAAACTCAGATACTTGGGCGCCTCCCCCAGAGGTTTGATTCAGTAGATGGTGCAGGGGAGGGACTGGGCCTTTGAGCATCTATTAATCAAGCGACCAGGTGGTATTAGTAGTGCAACCTGCACCCTCACTGCAAAACCTCCCTGAAACTCGTGTTGATTTTCCTCCACCGTTCGTCTTAAAAAAGGAAATAATATGAGCCTTATGTTTCTTACTATGTGGTTCAGTAATTATGTGTAACAGTAATCCAGATGCTGAAATCATATTGTATTGCCTAAAATTTTAGAGATTTGAAATTTTGCCAAGGCCAGTGACTCGCTACTGCATGAGATCTCTTGGTTTTTACCTTTCTCTGTAATAGCTGCATATCAGGGCTGCTGCAGTGTTATAATAGTTTAAATCCACAATCACTAGACTCTTAAAGAAAGCTTATCTGTATCTATTCAGCACACCACTTTATGTATCAGCTGCAAAGTCATCTTCAGTGTCATTATTCTGTGTTAAGAACTTAATGAATAAATAGCACCGCAACCACTTTTCAGATCTGTTTATTCACTCTGTTCTCTCTGGGGAAGTTTTTTATTTTATTTTTTCTTTTGGACTCAAGTTTCATGGGATTTTGGCTTTGGCTTTTATGAGAAAGGCTCATATACTTCTATGTCACTTCCATTTCCCTGAAAATTTTGGGTTTGCGTTGTTTACCTTAACTTTTAAATTGCTACAAAAAGAATCGAAAAAAATTGAGAGATTTCCAAAAGGAGAGTCTGTGGGTGGCTGTTATCCACAGTGAACGAGTGAGGAAATTGCCTGGGTTCTGGATCAATGAGGAACACTGGAGAGAACAGTTCAAAGGAAAGACTTTGAGCACAGAGTATTCAAGAGGCAGCTAAAGTGTCATGTCCTAAAATCTAATTCGTGAGAAATTACTTCTATTTCAAATGAGAAAGTCAATGCACAGAGAAAAATGTCACATTCTTGCATTTTCTTCTCTGACATAATCAGTATAATCTGGATCTATGTTTCTATACACTCTAAAAAGAAGAATAAACTTTATCCAACTAATTTAGCTTCACTCAGTCTAAAGAAAACAAGACTGCAGTTTCAGGAACCATTTCAAACTATTTTAAAAACTTCTATTTCTTAGGTCTTTGCCATTCAAATACAGATAACAACTCAATGTACCTTTAAGGAAAAGAAAAACATGAATATAAAATATCACTATACAGGAAGCATTTCAAGGCAGTTTCTTTCATGTAACCTAAATATCTTAGTCTTTGTGGCCTTGCTATTCTTCCATGCAACAAGACATTAGAAATTTAATTAAAATTTAAAGATTTATAAGAGCCATTCCTCTCCTGGGTAACATATACACCAATACCATATAGAGTTTTTCTTCCTCTCTTCACTTGATTTCTACTATGAGTTACTCTAGTTGAGAAGCCTTTACCTGACAAAGAAAAACTACCAGGCTGTCAGCTATCAATTCCATATCGCTAACTTCTGAAGGTCACTTTTTGCAGCATTTTTGTAAGAGAAGTACTAGTATGTCTTCTTTTGAGAAGTGTCTATTCATATCTTTTGCCCACTTTGTCATGGGGCTGTTTATTTTTCTTTTCATCATGTTTGAGTTCCCTGTAGATCCTAGATCTTTGTCAGACACACAGTTGGCAAATATTTTTTCCCAGTCTATGGTCTGTCTCCACGCTCTCTTGATGGTATCTTTGACTTTGTAGAAGTCTGTCAGTTTGATAAGGTCCCACCTGTCTATCTTATCTCTTATGGCATGGGCACTTGGGGTTTTGATCAGGAATTGGTTGCCAGTTTCAATTTCCATAAGGGTGTCTCCTGTATTTTCCAAGATTCTTATAGTTTGAAGTTTTACATTTAGGTCTTTGATCCATTTAGAGTTTTGTGTGTGTGTGTGTGTATGTGATAGGTAGGGGTCTTGTTTTCATCTTCTTCATGTGGTCAGCCAGTTTTCCCAGCATCATTTACTGAATAGGTTCTCCTCTCCCTAGTGGTTGGTGGTGGAGGCCCTTGATCTATCACAGAAACAAAGAACTGAGCATCACATGTTCTCACTCATAAATGGACCTTGGACAATTATTGTAATTCTATATGAAAAGGATTGACAGCAGTGGGAAACTGCGGGGGGAGGGGGCTTACACCTCATTGATGATGGTATCTGCATAATGAACATTTGTATACCTAACACTGAGTTGTACCCCACATCTTTAAAATAAAAAAAATTTTTAAACAAAGAGAAGGACTAGGACTTCCACTGTCAGTTTTGATAGAGTAACTTGTTATCTAGCAACCTACTAAACAACCCAATCAACCCTGTCACTAAGAGAAATGTCACATAAAATATTAATAGAAACAAAACAGTTTGAAAGCATCAGAGGACAACCAGGGAAGCCAAGCCAGGCCTTTTGGAACCAAGTCCAGGAGGTACATATAGTGATACTTAATCTATTTTTATCTTTAAGACATATGCTGATTGTTAAGCAATGCAAATCACAATGGCTGATCATAAAATGGTCAGTTTTTGACAGTTTTGGTGCCCTTGGAAGAAAATAATAGTAGTTTGGGGTTACCAAGGCAGGCAGGAATTTAGGGACCAAGAGCCTGAACAAAATTCAGTGATGGAAAAGTAAGTTCAACATGTGACACTGCCTTTCCCCTTGAAGCATTACCCAGTTTCTACACTGCATGAGATTGAAGGACAGAAATAACGTAGAAAGCAGCAGCGAAGGGGCAAAGCCCAAAGCTACGACTCTAGGTTTTCATTACTCTTGAAAGGATACACTCTAGGAATAAGGGAAAACCTAGATGGGCAACATCTGACAAAGAATGTAATCTGCCTTAAATCATTTTAATCCATGGATCAATTCATGACCCCTTCACAACAGCCTAGGAGAAGACAATTAAATCCTCTCTGTAGAAAGATCATGTCATCCAGAGTTCCTCAGATTTTCACAACAATGTCTAACACTCAAGCAAAAATTATGTGTGTTAGGAGATGTCCAAAAGACCAAAAACCAAGAGCAGGAAAAATTCATTAGGAACAGATCTACATATGATCTAGATAGTAAATTTCATAATTTAGACTGGTAATAACAGTGACAAATACTTTCAAAACATAAATAATGTGATGATGAATTTAGCTAGATAATTGGGGTATATGCAAAAAAAAGTCAAATGGTAATTCTAGAGTGCAAAAGCATATTAACAGAAACCAATGACTCGACAGATGAGTTTAAGAGCAAATTTGACTCAGCAGAGGAGATATTTAGTAAAGCAGAGAAGTTAGGTCAGAGGAAAATATCTAAACTAGAAAACATATAAAAAGAATATGAAAAACATGAAATGTAGGAGACATGCGTGGGATAGGTACACGAGCTAAAACGGGTAATTGGAGAGAAAAAGGAAAAGGAGAAATTTTAAAAGAAATACTAAGATTTCCAAAATATAAAATGTGGAAACCAGTGATTCCATAAGTTTTATGTAGTTCAAACAGAATAACTTCAAGAAATCCACATGCAGGTATATCATGGCGAAATATTGCAGATAGAAGAGAAAAGACGAACCTTTTCCTCTGCCTGAAGAAGAAAATAATAAGACCTTCAAAGGAATAACATTAAGACCAAGAGCTGATTTTCCAATAAACGTAAAGGAAGACAGACAACAATGGAATAAGGTTACTAAAAGGTTGAATGAAAACAACGTCAATCTTAAATTCTATACCCAAAAGACTCTTAAAACTAGTGGTAAAGACATTTTTGATAATTAAAAACATTAGAAAATATTTCTGTTAAACCTTTGCTAAAGGAAATACTAATGGACATTTTTATGTGGATAAAATATAAAGAAAAATATAAATAAAAAGACAAGTATAAGTCTCAGTGAACTGTGACTATATAAAACAATGTATTATGAGGCTTAAAAGTATTTAGAATTAAAATATACATCAAAAACAAGAAAAAATGGTAAGAGAGGTAAATAAAACTGAAGGATAATGTCTGTCCTTGTCTTGTCTGAGAAGTGGTAAAAGTACTTAATTTTAAAAAGTATGTGTATGGGTGACTGTGTGTGTGTGTATACACTAACAAAGAAAAATGAAGGAAAATACCTGATTAGTCCAAAGTAAGAAAGTAGAGAGAAGTGAACAAAGAATGAATGGGACAAATGGAAATGAAACAGTAAGAATGTTGATTTAATCCCAAGTACATTAAGAATAACAGATAAAAAATACGTAAATTAATACTCCAACTTAATGACAAATTATCCGATTGGATAGCACAAAGCCCAACTATATGATGCTTATCACATGAATATAAAACACAGAACAGTTGAAAATAAACTTAAACACAATAACCAACAGAAAGCTGTCATAATAATACTAACAAAGTTGACTTTAATGAAAGAAATACTACTAGAGATAAATAAGAACATTCTATAATCATAAAAGTGTCAATATATTAGAAAGTTACAGCATTTCTAAATGTGTAGGCTTTTAATAACATATTCTCTGTCTCTCTTATATATGCATATATCATATATATTTGTGTATATATATACATATATATCCATCGAATATAACTAAAAGACATAAATAAAATCAACAATCATAGTGAAAGATTTTAACACATCTTTGTCAGTTGTAAGTAAAAAAAAAGCAGATAAAAATTGTTAAAATGTAAAAGATTTAAACAGGCAAGTAACAAACATGATCTAAATATATTTTAATGTATAGACTATTCTACCTCAGGTTCCTGAGAGTCCTATATTTTCAAGCATACATGGAACACTTAGTCACAAAAAATTTCAACAAATTACATAGAATTGGGCTTTATGTTCTCTGGTCATATTAGATATACACTGGAATAATAAATTGATTAATAAGAAATCCATCCATACTTACTAATTATTAATTAACATGTAAGAGTATAAAGTAATATCCTTATAAATAACTCATGGTTCTAAAAGAAATTGCACAGAAATAAGAACATATTTTGAACTGAATGATAGTAAAAATATGACATACAATCTTGTGAGATTTAAATACAACTGTGGTTAAAGAAGAAATCATAGTCTTTAGTTAATATATTAGGAAAGAAGACTTAAAAACAATAATATAAGCATCCATATTTAAAAAGTCAGGCAAATCACAAAATTATTTTTGAAACAAAAGAAAAGAAGCAATGTCAAAAGGTAGAAAGCAATGGAAGAGAAAATTATGTGTAACAGAAAAATTAGACAAAGCTAAGTCTATTTTTTTTTTTTTGAGTTGTAGTCTCACTCGGTCGCCCAGACTGGAGTGCAGTGGCTGCTCCCGGTCACCACAGCCTCGACCTGTTGGACTCTGGTGATCCTTCCGCCTCAGCCTTCTGAGTAGCCGGAATTACAGGCATGCGCTACCACGCCCGGCTGATTTTTTGATTTATTGTAGAGATGAGGTCTCCCTGCCCAGGTGGGTCTCGAACCCGCGGGCTCAGGCAATCCACTCACCTCAGCCTCCCAAAGGCACGGGATTACAGGCTGAGCCACCGAGCCCTTTAAAAAAGGCTATTTTTTAAAAAGGAATAAAATTTATAAATTCCTAGGAAGACTGATTAAAAGAAAAAACAGAGGCATAAATTACCAATGTCAGAAATGAAAAGCAGACATCATTACAGATCCTACAGGAATTAAAAATATAAAAGGAGAAATTATGAACAACTCTGTGCCAATTAAACTTTAGAAAAAATAAGCAAATTTTATAAAACAAAACTTGCCAATATAACACCAAAAAGAAACTAAATATCTGAATAGTACGGTCTCTGCTAAATAAATTACTTGATAAGTTAAAATTTTCCACTCAAAACAAAAATGAAAATACAAACAACAACAAAAAACTAATATAACATCACTACAGTACTATTCACAATAGCAAAATCATGGAACCAAGCGAAGTGCCCAACAACGATTGACTGGATAAAGAAAGTGTGGTATATACACCATGGAACACTACACAGCCATTAAAAAAGAATGAAATCATGTCCTTTGCAGCAGCATGGATGGAACTGGAGAACATTCTAAGTGAACTGACTCAGAAATAGTAAACCAAATACTGCATATTCTCACTTATATGTGGGAACTAAGTGGCCACAATGATGGAAATAATAGACACGGAGGACACTAAAAAATGAGGAGATGGGGAGGGAACTTAGGGTTCAGACATTACCTATTGGGTATAATTCTCACTATCTGGTGAATGGTCCACCTGAAGCCCACCCCCCACCACTACACAGTATGCCATGTAACAAACATGCACATGTACTCTCAAATCTAAAATAAATAAAATCAACTTAAAATTTTAAAAATATAACATTTCTTTTCCAAAATACTTTATGGAAAATATTTCAAATATTTAAAAATGAATTAACATCATTGTATACACATTCTTTGAGAGAACAGAAAAAAAAAAGAATGATTCCCTTGACGGCAAAACTTGTCAAGGACATGATAAATTCAAATGATAGATTAATCTTTCTCAAAAACATATATGCAATCATCTTAAACAACATATTAGGAAATTTAACTATGTTAGGTCAATGTGCCAGAGGCATGGGAAAGATGTCAAGAATTGTGCAAAAAGTAGGTTCAAATAAAGTTTATTTATAAGGTAGATAATAGAAAAAGAGTGGATCCATCTCTCTGAGATTGGAGACACTGAAGAAGTGTTTGGCTCTGAATGTTTGAAGTTAGTTTTTTTTTTTTTTTTTTTTT
>NW_007252877.1:137600-149581 GCF_000164805.1 Carlito syrichta
TTTTTTAGTCTGGAGTCTCACTCTGTCACCCAGACTGGAGTGCAGTGGCCGCTCCCGGCCACCGCAGCCTCGACCTGCTGGGCTCCGGCGATCCTTCCGCCTCAGCCTTCCAAGTAGCCGGAATTACAGGCATGCGCTACCATGCCTGGCTGATTTTTTGATTTATTGTAGAGATGAGGTCTCGCTGCCCAGGTAGGTCTCGAACCCGCGAGCTCAGGCAATCCACTCACCTCAGCCTCCCAAAGGCGCGGGATTACAGGCTGAGCCACCGAGCCCGGCTGTTAGTTGTTTTTATAACATTTTTTTTTCCTCAGGAGACTGGAAATGGGCATTGATTGGTTCACAAAAGGTATTCCTTTAGAAGGCTGGAAACAGGAGCATTCTTGAGAAATGTAATGGGGTGGGGAAAGTATTTGTTGCCGTGATGATTAGCTGCCCAGTACCTCCGAAGCCAGAGTTTCAGACAGTTGATCACGTAGACAGTGGCAGGGAGAGTAGTCCAAGGTCCGTAAAGCAAAGTTTTAAGACAGAGATGTAAGTTTCAAACACCCTTGGATTTAGGGAACAAAAAGGCATTTATCTAGGAGTGTGTTATTCATGAGTGAGATAGGAAGGCTAGGGTGTAAAAACATTCTTGGGAAAATTGTAGGATGGTTGGAACCAAAAATATGAACCACCTGCCCACAATAGACGAGGTAACTTCATTTTGGCTTTTTGTCCTTTGAGACTAAATATAATGAAGATAATTCATCAGGAGCAAGTTGGAATAATTCCAATTATGAAAGGTTGGTTTACCGTTAGAGTATTAATTAACATAATCCACTATATATTGGGACAAATGAGAAAAAACACATAATCATCTTAGTTTACTCATAAAAAACATTTAATAAAATTTAACATCTATTCATGATGAAAACTTTCAGCATCCATGGACTAGAAACAAACTTCCTTAAAAATACACATAAAAATATCATTTTTAGTGATATTAGATTGAAAACACTTTCTTCAAGATTAGGACTAAGGTTTAAGCCAATGCAACAAGGAAAAAAAGTTACTCAGATTGGGAAGGAAGAAATATAACTTTTTTTTCAGAATTCATGATTATGTACATAAAACAGCATTAAAGTCGACAGGTAACTCATTAAATCAATACAGAAATTTAGCATGGACTACCAAGTTCATACACAAAAATAAATAGTGGTTCTTGCATATATTAACCATACTTATAAAATAAAGTTTTAAAAATGTATACCACTTACAATAATAACTATCTCAGTTCAGGTTGCTATAACAAATTAACATAGACCAGTTGGCTTAAAGAATGAACATCTATTTCTCATAGTTCCAGAGGCTGAAAGTCTGAGATCAGGTTACCAGCATTGTTGGTTTCTGGTAAAGACTCTCGTCCAGGATTCAGATGGCAATTTTTCTTTGTATCCTCACATGACAGAAAGAGAGAGAGAGTTCTCTGGGATCTCTTTTATAAGGACATTAATCTTGTTCATGAGGGCTTTAACCACATAACCTAATCATTTCCCAGAGACCCCCACTTCCTAATAACAATCATTTTGAAGATAAAAATTTCAATGTATACATTTTGGGGAGGCATAAACATTCAGTCCACAAGAATATCAAAATAAAAATACTTGACATAAATCCAGTGAGTGCACACTGAAATGACCAATCTGGAGACTGGTTTGGCACCATTTGCTGAAGTTTACATAGCCTGCTTACCCTGCAACCCAGAATTCTACTCCTATGCAAAACCCCATCAAAATTTGTACAGAAGATTATGTATAGCATTATTATTTATAACAGCCTTGTGACCTCCAAATAAAAACTCCTCCCAACCTGGGCTCCACCAGGAGCATAAAAGAACATACAATATCTAAGAAAGAGGAATTATTGGATTGTAGACTATGTTCGTGTCCAAACCTTGAAAATAGTGCCACACGTTTCCAAAGATGCTGTTACCAACGTATGCCTTCCAGGAGAGAATTAATTCCTTTTACTGCGTATCTTTGCTCTTCCTTGGAGCTGTCAGACTTTTTAACTTGAACCAATCTGATGAGTGTATAGAGGTATCACATAGAGGTTTTCATGAGCATTTCTGTGATGACTAATGAGGTTGAGTGTCTTTTTATTGGCCATTTCCATGTCTTCTTTTTGCATTTTCATATGCAATTGACCCAAGATGTTACCATGCTGGATATTTGGATTTTGGAGGTGAAAATATATGAAAAAGTAGAAGTGTTTCTTGTTTTTATGTCCTTAAAGGTGAATGCTGTTTGCCTAGAAGCAAAGAGGGAAATCGATCTGACTGGAAAGGGAGCTTGTAATCCAGTACATAGTAACCACTAATGGAGGGGAAACCTGTTATTTAGCTTTCTGTCATTTGTTATCTTTGTATTTCATACACTTTTTTAACCTTAAACCTTTTGGACTTCCATGTCATCTATTTAAGTAATACCATGTTTCGAGCTAAGGACGCATGGTCCTTGGAAGATTTCTCAGTATGGTTATAATTTTGCTTGCCTTTATATGGATGTAGCATAAACCAGATGGGGAACACACAAACAGCAAAAAATAAATAGAATGTATTACTCCATAAAATAATCAGAATATTTAGGCAACTTTAAAGGCAACTGAGACATATATAAAGATTTTTGCATATATTGATAATTTCTCATCTGTTTTGTGCTACAAATGGAGTATTTGCAAAAGTGTAGTTTTTCAAGTTTTTGATTTAGAAAGTTGTTTTTCTCACTTGGTAAACACATTTTCCTATTAGTATGCTTATGATTTTATATTAATATTTTACTAATGGGACATGAGCTGGAAAGCTGATTAGGAGGGTGGCATTTTTGTTGCTATTTCTGTTGCTGCTATTGCTGTTATTATTACTATTTGCTTTTTACAGACAAATCATGTCTTTTTTTTGGGAGGGGGTCTCAGAAAGTAAGTTATGGTTGCATTCTGCTTGAGTTCTTTCCCAAAGAGAGAGAATGATGATTAAGTGAACAAATTGAGGACCCATTATCTGAGTTATTCTATAATTCTCTCCCGCAGACTTGAAAAAGTCATTAAGGCTGCATTCAGATGGAAGGAGGAGAGATGAGATACAATGAAAATTCACTCCATCCCATCTGCTGTAGACTCTTGACAGAAACTCAACCCTTGCTTAATGAGTTTCTGCTAATGAGATGATATTTGTTGTCTAATTGACTAAATGTCGGAAACAATTTTATGGATCAGATTATTTAACTATATCCGTAATAATATAATTATAAAGGTTTATATGCTTTTAGCTTATAATTCATTTTTAGGTAGATGAGCTCATTAGACTGAGATTTGTAAGAAAAGAGACTCTGTCTTATACATGTTTGTTTCCTTAATACCAAACACAATTCCCTCTCTTCCTAAAAGTAAAAACTATACTGGATTTCTAACATTATAATTTTGCCTGCTTTTGAACTTATATAGTTAGAACCATATGGTATGTACTTGTTTGGATCTGTTTTTTGTCAATATTATAATTATGAGATTCATCCATGTTGTTTTATGTACTAGGTGTTCTTCATTTCTATCACCACGTGGTATTCTGTTGTATGAACATATACACATTTATATATACACTACTGATGATGGATATTTTGGCTATTAGCTATTATGAACTATGATTCCATGAACATTTCTATATACATTTCTTGATGTAAGTGTGGACAAATTTTTGTTGAGTGCTCATATCTAAGAGAGAGGAATTATTGGATCATAGGTTATGTTCATGTCCAAATCTTGAGAATAGTGCCACACGTTTCCAAAGATGCTGTACCAATTTATGCCTCCCAGGAGAGAATTAGTTCCTTTTGCTGCATATCTTTGCTCTTCCTTGGACTTGGCAGACTTTTTAACTTGAACCAATCTGATGAGAGGTATCACATAGAGGTCTTCATTTAGCATTTCAGTGATGACTAATGAGGTTCAGTGTCTTTTTATTGGCAATTTCCATAACCCCTTCTGTGCAATGCCTGCTGAAATCTCTGGCTATTATTTCTATCAGGCTTGTGATCTTTTTGCTTATATATTTGCTTATTAGTTTGAATATTAATCTCTTATTGACTGTATGTGTTGTAAATAACTCCTCTAATTTTGTAGCCCTTTCTTTTCACAGAAAGATATTTTTGATGACCAATGTCTTTCATTTTCATGCAGCTCAATTTGTTAACCATTTCCTTTATGGGTAGTGCTTCATGTGATTTTTGTGAAGAAATTGCTTTCTACTGCAAGGATAAAAATGTTTTCCTAAATCATATTCATGAAGCTTTGTTGCTTTTACCTTACACATTCATATCTATAATGCACCCAAGATTGATATATTTTATGGTTTAAAAGAGAGGTACATTTTAATTTTTCCACATGGTTATCTAATTGGCTCAATATCATTGGATGAAAATTCTATTCTTTTTAAAGTATTCTTTGTTTGTCAAAACCAAGTTTTTATCTACAAGTGAATCCATTTTCTGAGTTTTCTACTTTGTCCCACTGGTCTCCTTTTCTGTCCATGCACCGATATTACCAGTCACTGTTACTGTGGCTTTGTAATATATTTTAAAACACCATAGATCATGTTCTCCTACTTTGTTCTTTTTATTGGAATTTATCTTGTCTATTCTTGTCCATTATCTTTTCCAGATGTATTTCACAACTAACTTTTCAGTTTCCATAAAATATCTGCTAGGATTGTGTTTGGGGTTGCTTTACATCTATGGATTTGGAGAGAAATGAAATTCCTTGAAGTAATGAGTCTTCCAAATTGTGAATATAGTATATTCCTCCATTTATTTATGCCTTCTATACTTTAAAAAAAGTTTTTTAGTTTTCTTTGTAGATATTGCATGCATTTTATGTTAGATTTATTTCTAGATACTGGTTTTTGGTTCTATTGTAAATAATATGCTTTAAAATTTTTATTTTGTTTGCTACAGATATATGAAAATATATTGATTTTTGAATATTGTTCAAGTGTCCAGTAAATGAGCTAAACTTATTCATTATCTTAAAACTCTTTTGAGCTTTTAGCATATAAAATATCTATAAATAATAAAATTTTTTTCTTCCTTTTCAATCTTTATAATTTTGATTCATATGTGTTGACATATTGCAGTGATCAATACCTAGAGTAAAATGGTGAGGACAAGTAGTGATAGTAGCTATTCTTATTTTAGTTCCTCACTCAAAAGGGAAACCTTTTCAACATTTCACCACTTAGTGCCATATAGGATTTTTGTAGATTGTTTTTATAGCAGTTATCTACTAAAATCTTTTGTGAAGAATTTTTATTACTAATAGATGTTGAACTTTATCAAATGTTTTTAATGTAACCATTGAGATGCTCATATGATTTTTTTCTTTATTCTCTTAATATGAAAAATTATATCAATCTTTCAAATGTTAAAAAAAACTTCTTGCATCCTTAAGTTTGGGCGTTATGCATTATTTTTAATTGATTGTTTGATTCAGTTGAATAATATTTTTTAAATGTTTTACCTTTTTGTGGGAGAGATTGGTTTATCATTTTTCTTTATTGTAATAATGTTGCAAAGATTTGAACACATACAATGAGTTAAGAATTATTGTTTCTTTTCTTTCTTGTTATGTAGATGATTATGTAAGATTGGCTATAATTTCTTTCTTAAATGTTTTGTATAACACCAGTGAAGCCACCTCATCCAGGATTTCACTTTTTTTGCAAAATTTTAACTTATAGATTCTTCTCTTTAGGAAAATTCAGATCTCTTGTTTCTTTCTTATTTAGTTTTGGCAAATTGCCTTTTATATGAAGTGTCCATTTGACATAAAATTCCAAATACATGTAGATACATTTGTTATTAATATCTTTTGTAATATCTGTGCTTATGTCTCATTTTTCATCACTGATATTTGTTTGTGGCTTTTTTCCCCCTGTAATCATGCTTTCTCTGGATTTATTAATTGTACTATTCTTTCAAATAATATGTTTGTCTTTAACATTTTTCTATTTTGTTTATTGTTATTAGATTAATTTTAGTTTTTCTTTTTGTTTATTATTTAGTTTATTCTCATTCATTTGGTGTTAATTTTTTATTTCCCTTTTTTAACTTCTACAGTTAGATCATTGACCATCAACCTTTCTTCTTTTCTAATATACATATGTAAGGGAATAAATTTCTCTCAAAGTGTCGAATATCTAAAGCTCCCATTTTTCAGAGGTCATATTTTTATTATCATTTAGCTCAAAGTATCTTCTAATAACTATTGTTCTTTCATCTTTGATCCATGAAGATATTTTGAAGTATTTGATCAATTAAAAAAAATGTTGGTGTTCTGGTTCTCCTTTGTGGTAGACTTTTCCCTCAAATTGCACTGTGGCAGCAAAACATATATTTTGACTTTAATAAAAATTTGTTAATATTTTCTTTATGGCCCAGTATTGATCACTTTTTAAATCAAAGAGCTGGAAAATAATATATAGTCTGCAATTCTTGGAAGTAGCAGTCTACATATGCCGATTTGTTATTTGTGCATTTTAAATTTCTGTATCTCTACTAATTTTTTGTCAGTTTGTGTTGGTAGTGAGAAATGTATTAAAAATTCCCATTGTGACTTTTTTAGAGTTTCTTAGTTTATTCAATTCATTTACTCATTCATTCAACAAATAATTATCCTGGGTCCATTAAATTTTAGAAACAATAGCTTATGAATTGCATTGAATAAGTCTTTACTACTTAAGGGAAGTAGTTTTACTTTTATACAGTTTAAGGCAATATATTTCGTTGCACACAAATTTATGATTGCTATGTCTTCCCATTGAAATACTTTTCTTTAAATTGTCTATTTTTGTTCAATGTTTCCTGCTGTACAGTCCACTTTGTCTAATATTAACATAGTCACATAGTCTTTCTCTGGCTAGTGTTTGCATTTTGTATTTTTAAATTATTGTTATTTTCATTTTTACCTTTTTCTGTGAGGATTTCAAATATGTTCATTTTTGGAATAAATTTGGGTTGGCAACGTGGATTCATATGAGAAATAATAACACTTTTACAGCACCTAATATGCTAGATCCTAGCACATACTAATTCATTTAATCGGCACAACGACCCTATGAAATGAATAATGGTGGTTGTCATCATCCTTGTTTTACAAATGGAGAAACTGATGCCCAAAGGAAAAAATAACTTGCTCAAAATTGTACAGCTGGTGAGAGGCAGAGACATGTTGGAAGTGAGCAATTTAGCTCCGAATCTGCTCTCTTACTGACTATCCCATGCTACCACTTTAAGAAATTTAAGTTCCCAAACATAGCAGAGGGATTCTTTATTCTCAGGCTTGTCCCCAGTACAGTCACCCAGACCCCATGCTCAGAAAGGCTGCCCTGTGCTTGAAGTTTCGTGTTCTACAGTCACCTCCTTGAAATCATTCATAATTTTATCTTTGGATTTGTGTTTTGTAAGTGAAAGCTGATGAGATAATGGACCCTGATCTGATTACTTGGAACTTTTTTGCCTCCCTAGTGTGGACTCTCAGCCACCTGCTTTCCTGACTTCACCCAGTGACCACTGTTGCCTCTCCACCAGGTGGGGTATCGGGCGCAGGAAGGGTGGGGTCAGGCCCTGTGGTTTGTGTCGTGGTCTGGTCAAAACACCTGGGTGGGGTGAGGAGGCGGTGTCTTTACACATCCTGTGAGTACCTTTGCCCAAGCAGCAGGACACTAAATAGCAAATGAAAAACACTATGACAGGTGAAGAGAGGTCTCTCTCCCCTTCTTTCCTGCTTTCTGAAAAGGAGTCTTACATTTCCATTTTGCACTGGGTCTGTAAATTATGTCCCTAGACCTGGTCGATGCTATTTGGAGTATTGTTTGCCGAGACCACACTTGCATTTTCTTTATCCTTTATATCATAAACATCTTTAAAATCCGTTTTATTTAGTATTCAAAACACATGGTCTTCTCATAGTGCCTACGTACAATTTACACTTCACTGTGGATGTTTGCAGTTTACTGAGCATGGCTTCATGCATCTCCTGAGTCTCCAGAGTGATATGGGGGAAATATTATCATTCCTACTTTGCAGAGGAATAAGGAATACTTGAGATTTCACATTGAATAAGTAGCTGAACTGGGGCTTCAGCATTGATGTTCTAATTACAAAACAGTTTATTTTTTTCATTAACTTACTAAGTCACTTTTAAGAAGGCGTGTTTTGGGATCTCAAAGAGGACAATTTTATGACTATTATTGGCTATGGAATTCCCACATTACTTCTTTAGAATAGCTACTTATTAAGTATAAGCTTCTACTAACATGTTTTATTCACGTGGCCCTTTGATGCCAGTTCTATAATGTTTTCAGCCACAAGCAAAGAAACAAGTGGCTGAAAGAGGATAATTAGGATTGTACTGGGAGTTTTGGAAGTAGGTGGAATGTCCTCAAAATCTGAACATCTGGTTTTTATAGCTGGTGAGCAATAAGTGATTAAAGCGTTCCTGACACCAGTTAGCAGAAATATATTTTAAGCCTCAGTTTATGTGGGTTTTGCTTTTAAAAGGACCAATGATAAAAATATAATAATCTAAAATGTGTGACTAACACTCATGATTCACCTTCCCCTTGTCAGTTCGTCCTGTTTGGTATTCCTTGCAGTGTACGGAAACATTTGTTTGGTGAAATGGTGTTCATTGCTATGTCTGCAATCCTTGCAAAGTACAGATACTTCTCAGTTTAGGATGTGGTTACATCCTGATAAGCTCAACAGAAGCTAAAAATTGAAAATATCCTACGTCAAAAATGAATCGAGCACCCTAAGCTTACTGAGCATCACAGATTGTCCTAGCCCACCTTAATAGTACTCAGAACACTTCCAGAAGGCTTCAGTTGGGCAAAGTCATCTGGCAACACAGTACCCTGTAGAGCAATGGTCGATCACTCTCCTGATAGCAGGGCTGTCTATGAACCATGCTGGCTGCTCTGCCAACATTGCCAGAGAATATCATACTACATATTAGCACAGGAAAATATCAAAATTAAAGGAATGGCTTCTACTAATGGTGTATCTCTTTGCCTCATCAAGAAGTCAAACCATTGAAGGTCGATCACTATCTGTGTGTTTAAAGATTTCGCCTCAGGAAATCACTTTGAGGTCTTCCAGACTTCACACTGAGAACACAGTGTGGAGATGAGTTTTATTTTTGAGATGCTTCCTTTTTACTATGGTTATGCAGATTTAGGAACCCAATTCATTCATTCCCTGTGAATTAATGGAGTCCGCAGGCAACATAACATAACAAAAAGGCAAGTTGTTTCTTAAAATAATGATTATACATTAATAACAATGCTAAAAACAAAGAGTGTGGAGTAGCTTGATTCCAAAATTATTTTTTTCTAAATTGACTATTTCAGAGCAATGCAAAGGCTATTTGGTGCTATGTGCCTTAAAAAAAAAAAATCATTATCTTATTAGTAATTATTTTTTAAAAATTTCGATTTGGAGGTACACACACATGTTCTGTACATGGACATATTGTATGGCGCTGGGGATTGGGTCTCAGGTGGCCCATTCTCCAGATAGTGAACACTATGGCTCATCAGTAGTATCTGAACCTTAAGCCCTTTCCCACCTCCCCGCTTATTGGTGCCCCAGTGTCCATTATGTCCATCTTTGCAACCGTTCAGCTCCCACATGTGAGTGAGAACATGTGGAGTTTGGTTTTCTGTTTCTGAGTTAGTTCACTTAGGCTGATGCTCTCTAGCTCAGTCCATATGGCTGCAAAGGACACGATTACAGTCTTTTTTATGACTGAATAGTATTCCATGGTGTATATATGCCACATTTTCATTATCCACTGATTGGTTGATTCCACATCTTTGTAATTGTGAGTTGTGCTGTGATGAACATAAAAGTACAGATGTCTTTTTTAATATAATGACCTCTGTTCCTTGGAATACATACCTAGTAGTGAGATTGCTGGACCAAATGATAGATATACTTTTAGTTCTTCGAGTAATCTCCATTCAGCTTTCCACAGAGGTTGTATTAATTTACACACCCACTAACACTATAAGCACGCCCTTTTCTCTGCATCTGCACCAGTTCCTGTTGTTTTTTATTTTTTAATAATGATCATTCTGACTGATATAAGGTGGTATCTCATTGTGGTTTTAATTTGCATTTCCCTGAAGGTGAGTGACGTTGAGCTTTTTATTTTTTTATGTTTGTTGGCCATCTGAATATCTTCTTTAGAGAGATGCCTGTCAATGTCATCTGGCCACTTTTTTTTTTTTTTTTTTTTTTTTTGAGTTGAAGTCTCACTCTGTCGCCCAGACTGGAGTGCAGTGGCCGCTCCCGGCCACCGCAGCCTCGACCTGCTGGGCTCCGGCGATCCTTCTGCCTCAACCTTCCAAGTAGCTGGAACTACAGGCATGCGCGACCATGCCCGGCTGATTTTTTGATTTATTGTAGAGATGAGGTCTCTGCCCAGGCGGGTCTCGAACCCGTGGGCTCAGGCAATCCACTCACCTCAGCCTCCCAAAGGCACGGGATTACAGGCTGAGCCACCAAGCCCGGTTTATCTGGCCACTTTTTAACGGGATTATTTGCTCTTTCCTTGCTGATTATTTAAGTTCTTTGTAGATTCCGGATATTAGTTCTGTCAAATGTATAGTTTGTGAATATCTTTTCCCATTCTGCAGGTTGCCAGTTTGCTCTGTTTATTATTTCTTTTGTTGTGCAGACACTTTTTAGTTTAAGTCTCACTTTTTTTTTTTTTAGTTGCATTTGTTTTTGGAGTTTTAGCCATAAATTCTTTATGTAAACCAATGGCCATAAGATATTTTCTTAGTTTTTTTCCCTAGGATTTTAATGGTTTCATATCTGACATCTAAGTTTTCAATCTATCTTGAGCTAATTTTTATATATGAGGATAGGAATAAAGTTTCCTTTTTCTCTGCATGCAGCTATCCAATTTTACCAATACAATTTGTTGACTAGGGTGATTCCTCAGTGTATATTTTTGTCTGCTTTGTAAAATATCAGTTGGTTGTAGGTATTTTGGGGTTTGTTTCTGGATTCTCTATTCTGTCCCACTGGTCTATATATCTACTCTTGTACCAGAAGCCTGCTGTTTTGGTTATATAGCCTTGTAGTATAATTTAAAGTTGGTTATTGTGATGCCTCCAGCTTTGTTCTTTTTGCTTAGGATTCCTTTGGCCATTCTGGCTCTTTTTTGGTTCCAAATGAATTTGGGGATTATTTTTTCTAATTCTGAGAAAATTAAGTTGGGAGTTTGATAGAGATTGCATTGAATCTGTAGATAATTTGGAGTAATGTGGTCATTTTAATAATGTTGATTCTTCCAATCTATGAGCATGGGATGTTTCTCCATTTGTTGTGTCCTCTGCAGTTTCTTTCATCAGAGTTTTGTAGTTCTCCTCGTAGAGATCTTTCACCTCCTTGTTTAAATATATTTCTAGGAAGTTTAGCTTTCAGATGCTATTGTAACTGGAATTGAGTTTTTTTTATTAATCAATATTTTTTATTATGGTTTTGTGGGGTACAGTTAAGGGTTAGGTGTACAATTATATTTCATTCAGGCACCCTGTTGATAAGAGGTGTTTTCCCATCCCCAGACAGATATTTGCTACTGTTAATCCCATCCCCCCCCGTAGTTTCCCAGTACCATCAGTCATTTTCTTATAGTATTACATTGGATGTTCAAGGTCCATTATATGAGTGAGAACATGTGATACTCGGATCTTTGTTTCTGTGAGAGGTCACTCAGTATTATAGACTCTAGTTCCATCCAGGTTGCTGCAAAATTCATGATTTTGTTCTTTTTTATGGCTGCGTAGTATTCCATCATGTATATGTACCACATTTTTTTAATCCAGTCCTCTTTTGATGGGCAGCATGGTTGTTTCCAGGTTCTTGCTATTGTGAACAACG
>NW_007252877.1:149601-152174 GCF_000164805.1 Carlito syrichta
GCAGCATGGTTGTTTCCAGGTTCTTGCTATTGTGAACAATGCTGCGATAAACATACGTGTGCAGGTATCTTTTTTATAGAGTGATTTGTGTTCTTCAGGGTATATTCCCAGTAGGGGGATTGCAGGGTCATATGGAAGGTCAATTTTTAGAGCTTTTAGGAATCGCCACACTGCTTTCCACAGAGGTCGCACTAGTTTACACTCCACCAACAGTGTAGAAGTGTTCCCTTTTCACCACACCCTCTCCAGCAGTTGTTATTTTTTGAGTTGTTGATAATTGCCATTCTGACCGGAGTTAGGTGGTATCTCAGTGTGGTTTTGATTTGCATCTCCCTGATGATTAGTGATGTTGAGCATTTCTTCATGTGTTTGTTGGCTGCTTTTGTGAAGTATCTGTTCATATCTTTTGCCCTTTTTATAATGGGGTTGTTTGTTTTCTTCTTTTCAGTATGTTTCAGTTCCTTGTAGATCCAGGATGCTAAGCCTTTGTCAGACCTAGAGTTGGCAAATACTTTTTCCCAGTCTGTAGGTTGTCTCCCTGCTCTCTTGATGGTTTCTTTGGCTTTGCAGAAGCTTGTCAGTTTAATAAGGTCCCACTTGTCTATCTTCTCTCTTATGACCTATGGATTTCAGGTTTTGTACAGGAATTGGATGCCAGTTCCGATTTCCATGAGGGTATTTCCTTCCTTTTCTAAGGTTCTTATGGTTTGAGGTTTTACATTTAGGCCACTGATCCATTTGGAGTTAACCTTTGTGCATGGGGATAGATAGGGGTCCTGTTTCAATCTTCTGCATGTGGTCAGCTAGTTTTCCCAGCACCATTTACTGAATAGGTTCTCCTCTCCCCAGTGGTAGGTGGTGGGGGCTTTGTCAAAGATGAGTTGGTTGAGAAATTGAGGTTTTGCTTCTGGAATTTCAATTCTGTTCCATTGATCTATATGCCTGTTCCTGTACCAATGCCAAGCTGTTTTGAAGATTGTAGCTTTATACTAAAGTTTGAAGTCTGGTATTGTGATACCACCTGCTCTGTTTTTTTTTGCTGAGGATTGTTCTGGCTATTCTTGGATGTTTGTGTTTCCATATGAATTCCTGTGTTGTTTTTTCTATGTCTGAAAGAATGTTGTTGGTAATTTAATGGGTATTGCATTGAATTTGTAGATTGCCTTAGGTAAGATGGACATCTTCACAATGTTGATTCTTCCGATCCATGAGCATGGGATATTTTTCCACTTGTTCATGTCGGCTTTGATTTCTTTGAGCAGTGTTTTGTAATTTTCATTGTAAAGGTCTTTCACGTCTCTGGTTAGGAAGATGCCAAGGTATTTCATTTTTTTTGTGGCTATTGTGAATGGAACTGTGTTTTTTATTTGGGTTTCTGTTTGTTTATTATTGGTGTAGAGAAATGCGATTGTCTTTTGTACATTTATTTTGTATCCTGAGACTTTGCCAAAGGCTTTTATCAATGTAAGGAGACCTTTGACAGATTCTCTTGGGTTTTCAAGGTACACCATCATGTCATCTGCATAGAGAGATAACTTGACTTCCTCTTTTCCTATTTGAATACCTCTGATTGCCTCCTCTTCTCTGATTGCTTTAGCCAGGACTTCCAATACTATGTTGAACAGGAGGGGAGAGAGTGGGCATCCTTGTCTAGTTCCAGTTTTCAGGGGAATTGGTTCCAATTTTTGTCCATTTAGGAGTATGCTGGCTGTGGGTTTCTCGTAGATGGCTTTTACTATTTTGAGGTATGTTCCCCGTATGCCTAGATGTTCAAGGGTTTTTATCAAGAAGGGGTGCTGGATTTTATCAAAAGCTTTTTCTGCATCTAGTGATATGATCATGTGGTTTTTGTTTTGACATCTGTTGATGTATTTAATTACATTTATGGTTTTACGAATATTGAACCAGCCTTGCATGCCAGGAATGAAGCCTACTTGGTCATGGTGGATGATTTTTGAGATGTATTGTTGAATCCGGTTTGCTAGGATCTTGTTGAGAATTTTAGCATCTATGTTCATCAAAGATATTGGTCTGTAGTTCTCTTTCTTTGTTGGATCTTTACCTGGCTTTGGTATCGATGTGATGTTGGCTTCGTAAAATGATTTAGGGAGAGTTCCATCTTTTTCAATCGCCTGGAATACCTTCATTAGGATTGGTATCAGCTCCTCCTTGAATGTCTTGTAGAATTCTGCTGGAAAGCCATCTGGACCAGGGCTTGTTTTGGTAGGAAGTTTTCTTATTACGTAGTCTATTTCCTTGATTGTTATTGGTCTATTTAGGGTCTCAATTTCTTCTTGTTCCAACCTAGGTAGGTTGTGTGATGTCAGAAAGTCCTCCATTTCCTTAAGGTTTTCAAGTTTGTTTCCATACAAGTGTATGTAGTAGTCTCCAATGATCTTTTGTATTCCTTCAGGGTCAGATGTGACTTCATCTTTTGTGTTTCTGATTGTGCTTATTTGGTTTTTTCTCGTTTTTTCTTGATCAGTCTAGCTAGAAGACCATCGATCTTGTTTATCCTTTCGAAGATCCAGCTTTTTGTTTCATTGATTTTTTGTATTATCTTTTTGTCTTCT
>NW_007252878.1:0-25833 GCF_000164805.1 Carlito syrichta
GGTGTGTGGATAATGTGGAACCCACTTCCCACTGCCCTGGAAACTGTCCGTGCAGTGGGGCTGTAAGTTTACTCCCTGAAATAAAATGTGGTTAGCAGAGGGGAGGGAATGGAGTAGATAGTGGGTTGAAGAAGGGAGTGGAGAGATAGAGGTGTAAGGGGGGAAACAAACTATTGTGCCAACAAATAGAGGGAGAGGCCTATACTGAAACAGATAAAGACAATAGACCACAGCTACAGATGAACTAATTCTCATAGAAAAAATAAAAGATAAAAATAAAGCATATAGTGATGCTAACATACAAGCTAACCCACTACCTTGTTAGTGTGCTGTTCCTCTATACAAAGATGTAGTTTACAGAGAGAAGAAAAGAGAAGAAAAGGAAAAGGAAAAAAGAAAAAAGGGAACAATACTGTAGGAATAGAATTAAGTCATTAAACTAATAGAATCAATGAAGCACACTCAGACGTTTCGTTTAAGTTCAATGTCCTTTCAGGTCTGAAATCTAGTTTTCTTTCAAGCTGGTAAATTAGTTTGCAGTTAGGGCCAGTTGCCCCTGACCTGCTGTGAAGGACAGTTCAGATTACCCTCTGTTCAGCACTCTGGTCTATGTCTTTATGAAGCTTGTTTCTCCCATTTCGGTGTTGTTACCTTGAATCGCCAGCAGGTGGTGCAATCTCAGCAGCTTGCCCCAGAGGTGGTGGGGCCGGACAGGCACAAGATGGCTGCCTGCCTCAGGGCAGGCAACAGGAGCCTTACGGCAGGTGGGCAGGACAGTCTCAGTTGCAAGAGAGTTGGCAGTGATCCCAGCAGATTTTCCCTGAAGGGGTTTGATGTGGATCGCCTCGGGCTCGGTTGGTGTGATGTGCTATGGCCGTCACGGAGGCCACAGCAGCAGCGGCAGCAGTGGTGGCGGTGGCGGGGGGGCTGCCATGGTGGCACCGTTTGCGCCGCAGTGACTGTCCAGTCAGTTACGATGTCCCAGCTGTGGCATTGGCTGAGCTCCGTATGAAGAGCAGACTATGATGTTGGGGTCCACAGCCCACTGGGGTGAGAGTTAGAGACCCACTGCAGATCTCCTTTGCAGGGGGCTTCAGAGACTGGGTTGCCCCGTCGCCATCTTGCCACTTCTCCCCTCTCCATTACATTTCATTCCATCCCATTTCTCTCTATTCCATTCCATTCCGTTCAGTTCCTCTCCTGTCCATCCCTCTCCATTCCATTCCGTTCCATTCTGTTCCATTCCTCTCCATTCCTTTCCATTCCATTCCATTCCTTGCATTCCCATCCCACTCCATTCAATGTCACCCCATTCCATTCAATTCCATTTCGTTCCATTCCACTCCATTCCATTTCTTTCTTCCCCTCTCCTTCCCTCACCATTACATGCCATTCCGTTCCATTCACCTGCATTCCATTCCAACCCATAGCATTCCATTCCATTCAATGCATTTAAATTCCATTCCATTCCACTCGACTCCATTCCATTCCATTCCGTTCCTTTCCTCTCTATTCCTTTCCATTCCATTCCATTCCCTTTTCCTCCATTCCTCTCCTCTCTGTTCCATTCCTCCCCATCCCTCTCCATTCCATTCCATTCGTCTCTATGTCCATTCCTTTCTTCTACATTCCATTCCTTTTCTTCTATTCCTCTCCATTCCATTTCATTCCATTTCACTCTATTCATCTCCACTCCACTCCAATCCATTCTATGCGATTTTGTTTCTCTCCATTCCATTCCATTCTTGTAATTCCTTCCATTCCATTCCATTCTAATTAACTACTCTCCATTCCATTCCATTCCATTCATTTCATTTCCATTGCACTCCTTTTTATCCCTTTCCATTCCTCTCCATTTCATACCATTTCATTCCATTCCATTTCTCTGCATGCCACTGCATTCCATTCCGTTCCAGTCCATTCCCTTCCATTCCACTCATCTCCATTCCCTTCCAGTCCTTGCCATTCAATTCCATTCCATTTGTCTCCATTCTATCTATTCCATTCCATTTCATTCCATTCTATTCCTCTCCATTCCAATCCTTTCCTCTCCACTCCAATTGATTCCATTCCATACCTCTCCATTCCATTCCATTCTATTCCTCTCCATTCCATTCCATTCTCCTGCGTATCATTCCACTACGTAGCATTCCATTCCATTTCTTTCCAATCCTCTGCATCCAATTGCATTCCATTCTTCTCCATTCCATCCCTCTCCATTCCATTCCATTCCATTCCATTCCATTCTTGTACATTATCTTCCATTCTATTCCTTTCCTTTCCATTCTCCTAGATTTCTTTCCATTTCTTGCCATTCCTTTCCATTCCATTCCATTCCTTTCCATTCACTTCCTTTTCAGTGCATTACATTTCTGTTCATTCCTCTCGCATTCCTCTTTATTTGTCTCCATTTCTCTACTTTCCATTCATCTCAGTGCCATCCCATTCCATTCCTCTCCATTCCATTCCTTCTCATTACATTCTACTGCGATCCCTTCTTTTTCATAGCATGCCATCCCATTCACTTCCTTTCCATTCCTCTCCATTTCACTGCTTTCCATTCCATTCATCTCTCTCCATTCTATTCCATTCTTCTCCATTCCATTCCAATCTCTTCCATTCCCCTCCATTTCATTCCTTCCATTTCATTCCTCTCTATTCAATTCCTCTCCCTTCCACTCCTTTCCATTCCATTCCTCTCACTAGCATTCCATTCAATTCCAATCCATATCTACACATTCCAATCGATTCCATTCTATTCCATTCCTCTCCATTCCTTTCCATTCCATGCCATTCCATTCCACTCCATACCATTCCATGAGATTCCTCTCCATTACAATTCATTCCATTTCATTACATTACATAATATACCTCTCCATTCCTTTCCGTTCGTCTCCATTCTTCTCCATTCCAATCATCTCCATTCCATTCCTCTCCATTTCATCCCATTCAGTTCCACTCTATTCCATTATCCTACATTCTATTCCTCTCCTCTCCTTTCCTCTTCATTTCATTCCATTCCATTCCATCCCATTCCTCTGCATTCCACTCCATTCCATTCCATTCCAACACATTCCTTTCCATTCCATTCCTCTAGATTCCAATCCATTCTATTCCTCTCCATTCCATTGTATTCCTCTCCATTCCATTACATTCTATTGCATTCCTCTGCATATCATTCCTCTACATAGCATTCCATTCCATTCCTTTCCTTACCTCTGCATTCCATTCCATTCCATTCTCCTCCTTCTATCCCTCTCCATTCCATTCCATTCCATTCCAGTCACCCCATTCCATTCAATTCCATTTCATTCTATTCCACTCCATTTCATTCCATTCCACTCCTATTTCCTCACCCTTCCATGCCATTCCATTCCAGTCCCCTGCATTCCATTCCAAAGCATAGCTTTCCATTGCATTCCATTCAATTCATTTAAACTCCATTCCATTCCATTCCGTTCCATTCCTCTCCATTCCATTCCTTTCCATTCCATTCCCTTCCATTCCTCTACTCTCTGTTCCATTCCATTCCTTCCTTCTCCATTCCATTCATTTCCATTCCTCTCATTCCATTCCATTCCATTCCATTCTCTCCATGCCATCCCTCTCCATTCCATTCCATTCGTCACCCCATTCCATTCAATTCCATTTCATTCTATTCTACTCCATTTTATTCCATTCCACTCTTCTCATTTCCTCACCATTCCATGCCACTCCATTCCAGTCCCCTGCATTCCATTCCAACCCACAGCTTTCCATTGCATTCCATTCAATTCATTTAAATTCCATTCCATTCCTGTCCATTCCATTCCGTTCCATTCCTCTCCATTCCATTCCTTTCCATTCCATTCCCTTCCATTCCTCTACTCTCTGTTCCATTCCATTCCTTCCTTCTCCATTCCATTCCATTCCATTCATTTCCATTCCTCTCATTCCTTTCCATTCCATTCCATTCCTCTCCATGCCAATTCACTCCTCTACATTCCATTTCATTTCTTGTATTCCTCTCCATTCCATTCCATTCTATTCTATTCCATTCCATTCCATTCCACTCTATTCAACTCCTCTCCATTCCAATCCATTCTATGCGATTCCATTCCTCTCCATTCCATTCCATTCTTTGTAATTCTTTCCATTCCATTCCATTCTTATCATCTCCTCTCCATTCCATTCCTTTCCATTCCATACCATTCCATTCCATTCCTTTCAATTCCAATGCATTCCTTTCCATTCCTCTCCATTTGATTCCATTCAATTACTGTGCATTCCACTCCATTCCTTTCAATTCCATTCCTCTCTATTACCTTCCATTCTATTCCTTTCCTTTCCATTCCTCTAGATTTCATTCCATTTCATGCCATTCCTCTCCATTCCATTCCATTCACTTCCATTCCCTTCCATTTCATTCCTTCCATTCCAATCCTCTCTATTCAATTCCTCTCCCTTCCACTCTTTTCCACTCCATTCCTCTAACATACATTCCATTCCACTCCATTCCATTCCTCTCACGTACATTCCATTCTACTCCATTCCATACCTAGGCTTTCTAATCGATTCCATACCATTCCATTCCTCTCCAGTCCCTTCAATTCCATGACATTCCATTCCATACCATGCCATACCTCTCCATTCCATTCCATGGTATTCCTTTCCATGCCAATTCATTCCTTTCCATTCCATTGCATAATATTCCTCTCCATTACTCTCCATCCGTCTCCATTCTTCTCCATTCCAGTCACTTCCATTCCATTTCATTCCATTTCATTCCTCTCCATTCCATCCCATTAAATTCCACTCTATTCCACTCCATTCCATTCCATTCCTCTCCTCTTCATTCCATTTGTTTCCATTCCATTCTCGTGTATTTCATTCCACCTCACAGCATTCCTTTTCACTCCATTCAATTATTCTGTGTTCAGTTCCATTCCATTCAATTCTTTTCCATTCCACTCCTCTCCATTCTGTTTCATTCCATTCTATCCTTTTCTATTCCATTCAATTCAATTCCATTTCTCTACTTTCCTTTTCATTCCATTAGATACCTCTCCATACATTTCATTCCATTCCACTTCTCTCCATTCCATGCATTCTGTTCCATTCCTCTCCAATCCATCCCTCTCTGTTCCATTCCATTCCATTCTTTTCCATTCCTCTCCATTCCTTTCCATTCCCTGCCATTCCATTCCATGTCACCCCATTCTATTCAATTCCATATCATTCCATTCCACCCCATTCCATTTCATTCCTCCCCTCTCCTTTCCTCACCATTCCATGCCATTCCATTCCATTCCTTCCTTTCAATTCCATCGCATTCCTTTCCATCCTTTCCATTCCTCTCCATTCCTCTTCACTCCACTCCAGTAAATTTCATTCCAATCCATTCCTTTCCATGCCATTCTATTCCTCTCCATTTCATTTTATTCCTCTCCATTCCATTACATTCTATTCCATTCCTCTGCATGTCATTTCTCTACATCGCATTCCATTCCATTCCTCTCCATTTCATTTTATTCCTCTCCATTCCATTACATTCTATTCCATTCCTCTGCGTGTCATTTCTCTACATCGCATTCCATTCCATTCCTTTCCATTCCACTTCATTCCATTCCATTCCATTCTCCTCCATTCCTTTCCTTTCCATTCCAGTCATTCTCCTCTATTCCTTCCCTATCCATTCCATTCCATGTCATCCCATTCCATTCAATTTCTTTTCATTCTATTCCACTCTATTCCATTCCATTCCGCTAATCTCCTTTCCCCACCATTCCATGCCATTCCTTTCCATTGCCCTGCATTCCATTCCAATCCATAGCATTCCATTCCATTCAATTCATTTAAATTCCATTCCATTCCACTCCATTCTATTCCATTCCATCCCGTTCCATCCCTCTACATTCCTTTCCATTCCATTCCATTCCCTTACATTCCTCTCCTCTCTGTTCCATTCCATTCCATCCCTCTCTATTCCATTCCATTCAATTCCATTCCTCTCCATCCCTCTCCATTCCTCTCCATGACTTTTCATTCCATTCCATTCCTCTACATTCTATTTATTTTCTTGCATTCCTCTCCATTCCATTCCATTCCATTCCATTCCATTCTATTCTATTCCATTCCATTCTATTCCATTCCATTCTAACCAACTCCTCTGCATTCCATTTCTTTCCGTTCCTTTCAATTACAATGCATTCCTTTCCATTCCTTTCTATTCCTCTCCATTTGATTCCATTCCATTCCATTCCATTTCATTCTTCTCTTCTCCTTTTTCCACCAATCCATGCCATTCCATTCCATTCCCCTGCCTTCCATTCCAACTGAGAGCATTCTATTCCATTCAATTCATTTAAATTCCATTCCATTCCACTCCATTCAATTCCATTGCATTCCGTTCCATTCCTCTCCATTGCTTTCCATTACATTCCTTTCCATTTTCTTCCATTCCTCTCCTCTCTGTTCCATTACATTACATCCCTCTCCATTCCATTCCATTCATTTCCATTCCTCCCCATCCCTCTCATTACATTCCATTCCTCTCCATGCCATTTCACTCTATTCCATTCCTCTACATTTCATTTCTTTTCATCTATTCCTCTCCATTCCATTCCATTCCATTCTATTCCATTCCATTCCACTCTATTCAACTCCTATCCATTCCAATCCATTCCATGCGATTCCATTTCTCTCCATTCCAGTCTATTCTTTGTAATTCCTTCCATTCCATTCCATTCTAATTAACTACTCTCCATTCCATTCCATTCCTTTTAATTCATTGCATTCCTTTCTATTCCTTTCCATTCCATTCCATTCCATTCCATTCCATTCCATTCCATTCCATTTCATTCCTCTGCATTCCACTCCATTCCATTCCCTTCCATTTATTTCATCTCCATTCCCTTCCAGTCCTTGCCATTCTATTCATTTCCATTCGCCTCCACTCTATTCTATTCCATTTATTTAATTCCATTCTATTCCTCTCCATTCCACTCCTTTCCATTCTATTACTCTCCATTCCAATCCTCTCCTCTCCATTTCATTTGATTCCATTCAATTCCTCTCCATTCCATTCCTACCCTTCCTTCCACTCCAATTGATTCCATTCCATTCCTCTCCAATCCATCCCATTCCATTCCTCTCCATTCCATTACTTTTCATAACACTCTTCTGCGTTCCATTCTTCTTCATAGCATGGCATCCCATTCCCTGCCTTTCGATTCTGCTCCACATCACTTGTTTCCATTCCATTCTATTCCTTTCATCTCTCTCCATTCTATTCCATTCCATTTCATTCCCTTCCATTCCCCTCCATTTCATTCCTTCCATTCCATTCCTCTCCTTTCCACTCCTTTCCATTCCGTTCCACTCACTTCCATTCCGTTCCACTCACTTCCATTCCATTCCATCCAATTCTTCTGCATTCCATCCTTTCCATTCCATTGAATTCTATACCATTCCATTCCTCTCCATTCTATTCAATTTCATTCCATCTCTCTCTATCCCATACTATTCAATTCCATTCCTCTCCATTCCATTAGATTCCTCTCCATTACATTTCATTGCATTCCATTTCTCTCTATTCCATTGCATTCCTTTCCATTCCTCTTCATTCCATCCCTTCCATTCTATTCCATTCCTCTCCATTCCTTTCCATTCCATTCCATGTCACTCCATTTCATTCAATTCCATTTCATTCCATTCCACTCCATTCTATTCCATTCCTCTCTTCTCCTTTCCCTAGCATTCCATTCCATTCCATTCCCCTGTATTCCATTCCAACCCATAGCATTGCATTCCATTCAATTCATTTAAATTCCATTCCATTCCACTCCATTCAATTCCATTCCTTTCCATTCCTCTGTAATCCATTCCATTCCATTCCTTTAAATTTTCTTCCATTACTCTCATCTCTGTTCCATTCCATTCCATTTCTCTCCATTCCATTCCATTCAATTTTATTCCTAACCATCACTCTCCATTCCATTCCATTCTTCTCCATGCCATTTCACTCCATTCCATTCCTCTATATTTCATTACTTTTCTTCTATTTCTCTCCATTCCATTCCATCCCATTCTACTCCATTCCATTCCATTTCACTCTCCTCACCTCCTCTCCATTCCAATCCGTTCTATGCGATTCCATTCCTCTCCAATCCAT
The DNA here is from genome assembly GCF_000164805.1 of Carlito syrichta. Lineage (NCBI taxonomy): Eukaryota > Metazoa > Chordata > Mammalia > Primates > Tarsiidae > Carlito > Carlito syrichta. Next base: position 8,153 of record NW_007252878.1, read on the forward strand.
TCCATTTTTTGTCATTCCTTCCATTCCATTCAATTCCATTCCATTCCACTCCATTCTAAACAACTCCTCCCTATGTCATGCCATGCCATTCCATTCCATTGCATTCCTTTCCTTTCAATTCCATTGTATTTCTTTCCGTTCTTTTCCATTCCTCTCCATTTCATTCCATTCCATCCCATTCCTCTGCATTCCACTCCATTCCATGCCATTCCAATCCATTCCTCTCTATCCGTTCTTCTACATTCCATTCCATTGTATTCCTCTCCATTCCATTGTATTCCTCTCCATTCCATTACATTCTATTCCATTCCTCTGTATGTCATTCCTCTACATAGTATTCCATTCCATTCATTGTCATTTCTCTGCATTCCATTCAATTCCATTCTCCTCCATTCCATCCCTCTCTATTCCATTCCATTCCATTGCATGTCACCCCATTCCTTTCATTCCACTTCATTCCATTCCACTCCATTCCATTCCATTCCACTCCTCTCTTTCCTCACCATTCCATGCCACTCCAATCCATTCCCCTGCATTCCATTCCAAACCATAGCATTTCCTTGCATTCCACTCAAATCATTTAAATTCCATTCAATTCCACTCCATTCCATTCCGTTCCATTCCTCTCCATTACTTTCCCTTCCATTCAATTCCATTCCCTTCCATTCCCTCCTCTCTGTTCCATTCCTTTCCATCCCTTTCCATTCCATTCCATTGCTCTCCACGCCATTTCACTCAATTCCATTCCTCTACATTCCATTTTTTTCTTCCATTCCTCTTCATTTCATTCCATTCCTTTCCATTCCATTCTATTCCATTCCTTTCCATTCCACTTTATTCAACTCCTCTCCATTCTAATCCATTCTATGCGATTCCATTCCTCTCCATTCCATTCCATTCTTTCTAATTCCTTCCATTCCATTCCATTCCATTCCATTCCATTCGAATCAACTCCTCTCCATTCCATTCCTTTCCATTCCATTCCATTCCATTCCATCCCTTTCAATTCCAATGCATTCCTTTTTATTCCTCTCCATTTGATTCCATTCCATTCCATTCCATTCCTCTGTATTCTACTTCATTCCATTCCATTCCAATCCATTACTTCCATTCATTTCCATTCCTTTCCAGTCCCTGCCATTCAATTCCATTACATTTCTCTCCATTCCTTTCCATTCCATTCCATTCCATTTCTCTCCATTACCATCCATTCTATTCCTTTCCTTTCCATTCTTCTAGATTTCATTCATTTAATGCCATTTTTTTCTTTCCATTCCATTCTATTCCATTCCTTTCCATTCCCTTCCTTTTGAATGAATTACATTTCTGTTCATTCCTCTCCATTCCTCTCCATTCGTCTCCATCTCTTTACTTTCCATTCATCTCAATCCCATCCAATCCCATTCCTCACGATTCCATTCCATTGTACTCCATTATATGCCTCTCCATTCCTATCCATTCCATTCCATGCCATTAATCTCCATTCCATACCTTTTCATTCCAGTTCATTGCATTACATAACATTACAGTCCATTCCTCTCCATTCCTCTCTAATCCATTCATCTCCATTCTATTCCATTCCTCTCCATTTCATTCCATTCCATTTCTTTCCAATCAATTCCGTTCAATTACCTTCCTCTCCTTTCCTCTCCATTCCATTCCTTCCCTTTACGTTCCTTGCATTCCATTCCTCCCCATAACATTCCATTCCATTCCTGTCCATTCTATTTCATTCGAATCCAATCTATTTCATTCATTCTTCTCCATTCCTTTCCATTCCATTTCAGTCCATTTCTCTCCAGTCTTTTCCATTGCTTTCCCTTTCATTCCATTCCATCCCTCTACAGTCCATTCCATTGCATTCCATTTCTTTCCTCTCTATTCTTCTCCGTTCCATTCCATTGCATTCCATCCCATTCAATTCCATTCTATTCCTTTCCTTTCCATAGATTTCATTTCCATTCCACTCCCTTCTTCTCCATTCCACTGCATTCCATTCCGTTATTTTCCAATCCATCCCTCTTCATTCCCTTCCTTTCCATTCAGTTCCATTCCATTTTAATCCTCTTCACTCCATTTATTCCATTTCAGTCATTCCATACCATCCCTCTTCATTTCATTCCATTCTTTTCGATTCCTTTCCAATGTATTCATCTCTATTCTATTCCATTCCATGTCTCTACATTCCATTTCATTCCATTCGATTCCATTCGATTCCATTCCATTGCTCTCCATTCCCTCCTATTCCATTCCATTCCAATCCATTTCATTCCTCTCATTTCCATTCCATTCCAAGCCATTCCTCTTCATTCCACTCCATTCCATTCCATTCCACTCCATTCCATTCCATTCCTTTCCAGTCCATCCATTCCATTCCAATCCATTCCTTTTTGTTCCATTACATTCAATTACTCTAGATTCCCTTCCATTACCTTTCATTTCGTTCATCTCCATTCCATTCGATTGCATGTCATTCCTCCCCATTTCATTCCATTCCATTCCTTTCCTTTCCACTCCATTACATTAAATAATTTCCTCTCCACTCGTCTCCATTCCTCTTCATTCCATTAATCTCCTTTCCATTCCATTCTATTCTTCTCCATATCATTTCCATTCTATGCCATTCCAATAAACCCCATTGCATTTCTCTCTATTCCATTCCATTCACCCGCATTCCATTCCTCCCGATAGGATTCCTTTCCATTCCATTCCATCTCATTCCATTCTTATCCATCCCATTTCATTCCATTCAGTTCAATTCCATTCCATTCCATTCCTTTCCTATCCATCCCATTCTATTCCATCCATTCCATTCTATTCTATTCCATCCCTCTCAACTTCATTCCATTCCATTCCTTTACATTCCATTCCATTCCATTCCTCTGCATTCCACTTCATTCCATTCTGTTCCCATCCATTCCATTCCTTTCAATTCGTCTTCATGTCCTTCCATTCTATGCCATTCCATTCCATTCCATTCTCTTCCATTACTCTCCTCTCTGTTCCATTCCATTCCATCCCTCTCCATTCCATTCCATTCCATTCCATTCCTTTCCAATCCATTCCATTCCTCTCCATGCCATTTCACTCCACTCCATTCCTCTAGATTCCATTCATTTTCTTCTATTCCCTCCATTCCATTCCATTCCATTCCATTCCATTCTATTCCATTCCATTCTATTCCATTCCACTCTATTCAACTCCTCTCCATTCCAATCCATTCTATGTGATTCCATTCTCTTCCATTCCAATCCATTCTTTGTCATTCCTTCCATTCCATTCCTTTCCATTCCTTTTCATTCCATTCCATTCTAATCAACTCCTCTCCATTCCATTCCATTCCAATCCATTCCATTCCTTCCAATTCCATTGCATTCCATTCCCTTCCTTTCCATTCCATTCCATTCCATTCTATTCCATTCTATTCCATTCCACTCTATTCAACCCCTCTCCTTTCCAATCCATTCTATGTGATTCCATTCTCTTCCATTCCATTCCATTCCTTTCCAATCCATTCCATTCCTTTCAATTCCATTGCATTCCATTCCCTTCCTTTCCATTCTATTCCATTGCATTCCAATCCATTCTATTCCTTTCCATTCCATTCCATTCCATTACTCTCCATTCCATTCTATTGCATTCCATTTAATTCCTTTCCATTCCATTTCTCTCCTTTCCATTTTATTCCTCTCCATTCCATTCATCTCCATTTAATTCCATTCCATTCAATTCCTCTCTATTCCATTCCTTTCCTTCCCTCCTGTCCACTCAATTCCATTGAAATCTTCTACATTCCATTTCTTTCCATTCCATTCCACTCCATTACATTCCATTCCTCTCCATTTGACTTCCAACCATCTTATTCCAATCCCCTGCATGTCATTCCATTATGTAGTAATCCAACCATTCATTTTCATTCCTCTGCATTGCACTCCCTTTCATTCCATTCTACTCCATTTCATCCCAATCCATTCCATTCCATTCCATTCTATTCTATTCCATTCCTCTCTATTCCCTTCCCTTCTATTTTACACCTTTCCATTCCTCTAGATTTAATTCCATTTCATGACATTCCTTTCCATTCCATTCAATTCTTCTGTATTCAATTCCATTCCATTCCTTTCAATTCTATTCCATACCATTCCTCTCCACTCTGTCTCATTCAATTCCATTCCTCTTCATTCTTTTCTATTCAATTCCATTCCTCTCCATTCCTTTCCATTCCATTAGATTCTTCTCCATTACCTTTCATTCCATTCCGTTAATCTCCATTCCAATGCTTCCGTTCTGTTCCTCCATATTCCATTTCATTCCATTTCGTTCGATTCCACATCTTTCCACTCCATTACACTTCTCTCCATTCCTTTCCATTCCATTCCATTCCATTCCATACCTTTCCATTCCTTTACATTGCAGTCCATTTCATTCCATGCCATTCCTCTCCATTGCATTTCTTTTCATTCCACTCTACTGTGTTCCATTCTTCTCCATAGCATGCCATTCCATTCCCCTCCATTCCACTCCTCTCCATTCCACTGCATTCCATTTCTTTCCTCCCCATTCTTCTCCATTCCATTGTATTTCATTCCATTCCATTCTATCCCATTCCATTCCCTTCTATTCCTTTCCTCTCCATAGCTTTCATTTCCATTCCATTCCCTTCCTCTCCATTCCACCGCATTCCATTCCATTCTTTTCTAATCCATCCCTCTTCATTCCATTCCATTTCATTCAGTTCCATTCCATTTTATTCCTCTCCACTCCATTCTATTCCATTTCATTCCAATCTATTCCATCCCTCTACATTCCATTAAATTACTTTCGATTCCATTCCATTCCATTCATCTCCATTCCAGTTCATTCCATTCCTCTCAATTGTCTTCCATTCCATTCCTTTCCTTTCCATTTTTATAGATTCCATTCCATTTCATGCCATACCTTTCCACTCCACTCCGTTCTGATCCATTCCTTTCCATTCCCTTTCTTTTCAATGCATTACATTTCAATTCATTCTTTTCCATTCCTCTCCATTCGTCTCCATTTTTCTACATTCCCTTCATCTCAATCCCATCCCATTAAATTTCTCTCCCTTCCATTCCTATTCCTTCCATTCTACTGCCTTCCATTCTTCTCCATACCATGCCATCCCATTCCCTTCCATTCCATTCCTCTCCATTCCACTGCTTTCTATTCCACTCATCTCTCTCCATTGTATTCCATTCCTCTGCATTCCATTCCATTCCCTTCCATTCCACTCCATTTCATTTCTGCTATTTTGTTCCTCTCTATTTCATTCCTCTCCCTTCCACTCTTTGCCATTCCATTTTCTCACTTCCATTTCATTCCATTCCATACCTACACATTCCAATCAATTCCATTCCGTTCCATTCCTCTCCATTCCCTTTCATTCCATGCCATTCCACTCCATTCATTGCCATTCCTCTCCATTCCATTCTTTTAGATTCCTCTCCATTCGTATTCATTAAATTCCATTCCATTACATAATATTCCTTTCCATTCATCTCCATTCGTCTCCATTCTTCTCCATTCCAATCAACTCCATTCCATTCTATTCCATTCCATTCCTCTCCATTCAATTTCACTCTATTCTATCCTATTCCATTCCTCTCCTCTCCATTCTATTCCATTCCATTCCCTTCCATTCTCGTGCATTTCATTCCAACCCACAGCATTTATTTCCATTCCATTCATTTATTCTGCATTCCATTCCATTACTCTCCACTCTTGTCCATTCCATTCCATCCCTCTCCATTCCATTCTCTTCAATCCCATTCGTCTCCATTCCTTTCCATTCCATTAGATTACTCTCCATTGCATTTCATTCCATCCCATTTATCTCCATTCCTTTCTTTTCCCCTCCATACCATTCCATTCCATTTCCTTCCCCTCCATTACACTCCTCTCCATTCCTTTCCATTCCATTCCATTCCAACCATTCCATTCCATTATATCCATCCCATTTCATTCCATTCCATTCCTCTCCTTTCTATTCCTCCAATCCATTCCTCTCCACTCCATTCCATCCCTCTTCATTCCATTCCATTCCATGCCATTCCATTCCATTCCATGTCACTCTATTCCATTCAATTCCATTCCATTTCATTCTTTTCCTCTCCTCACCATTCCATGCCATTTCATTCCATTCCCCTGCATTCCATTCCAATCCATAGCATTCCATTCAATTCAATTCCTTTAAATTCCATTCCATTCCCTTCCATTCCTCTCCTCTCTGTTCCATTCCATTCCATCCCTCTCCATTCCATCCCATTATCCTCCATGCCATTTCACTCCTTTACATTCCTCTACATTCCATTCCTTTTCTTCTATTCCTCTTCATTCCACTCCATTCCATTCTATTCCATTCCATTGCACTCCACTCTATTCAACTCCTTTCCATTCAAATCCATTTTATCCCATTCCATTCCTCTCCATTCCATTCTTTGTCATTCCTTCCATTCCATTCCATTCCATTTTAATCAACTCCTCTCCATTACATACCATTCCATTCCACCCCATTCTGTCTATTCCATTGCATTCCTTTCCATTCCTTTCCATTCCTCTCCATTCCGTTACATTTCATTACATTGCATCAAAATACATTCCAATCCATTCTGTTCCATCCATTCCATTCCTTTCCATTCCATTCTATTTTATTCCATTCCACTCCTTTTCACTCCGTTCCTCTCCTTTCTATTCTATTACTCTCCATTTCTTTCCATTCCATTCAATTCCTACCCATTCCATTCCTACTCTTCCCTTCCTGTCCATTCAATTCCATTAAATTCCTCTCCATTCCATTTCTTTCCATTCCATTCCATTTCATTACATCTATTCCTCGCGATTCCACTCCATTCCATTTTATTCCATTCCCGTGCATACCATTCCTCTACGTAGCATTGTATTCAATTCATTTCCATTTCTCTACATTCCATTCCCTTCCATTCCATTCTACTCCATTCCATTCCTCTCCATTCCATTTCATTTCATTCCATTCCATTCATTCCATTCCATTCAATTCCATTCCTCTCCATTCCCTTCTCTTCTATTCCATAACTTTCCATTTCTTTAGATTTAATTGCATTTCATGACATTCCTTTCTATTCCATTCAATTTTTCTGTATTCAGTTCCATTCCATTTCATAAAATTCTATTCCATTCCATTCCTCTCCACTTTGTCCCATTCCATTCCATAACTCTCCATTCCATTCTATTCAATTCCATTCCTTTGCATTCCTTTAGATTCCTCTCCATTACTTTTCATTCCATTCCATTAATCTCCATTCCATTGGATTCGTTCCTTTCCTCTCCATTCCATTTCATTCCCCTCCATTACACATCTCTCCATTCCATTCCATTCCATTCCATTTCATCCATTACATTCCATTGAATTCTTCTCCCTTCCATTCTATTGTAGTACATTCCTCTCGACTCCATTCTATCCCTCTCCATTCCATTCCATTCCTTTCTGTTCCATTTTTTTCCATTCTGTTCCATTCAGTCCAGTCCATACCATTCCATTCCTTTCAATTCCAGTCCATTTCATTCCATACCATTCCTCTCCATTCCATTCCTTTTCATTCCATTCTTTGCTTTCCATTCTTCTGCATAGCATGCCATTCCATTCCCTTCCATTCCATTCCGCTCCATTCCACTACTTTCCAATCATTCTATTCCATTCATCTCTCTTCATTCCATTCCATTCCATTCCATTCCATTCCATTCCATTCCATTCCATTCCATTCCATTCCCCTCCATTTCATCCTTCCATTCTATTGCGCTGTATTCCATTCCTCTCCTGTCCACTCCTTTCCATTGCATTCCTCTCACTTAAATTCCATTCCATTCCATTCCATTCCATTCCATTCCATTCCATACCTACGTATTTCAATCGATTCGATTCCATTCCATTCCTCTCCATTCCCATCCATTCGTCTCCATTCCATTCCATGAGATTCCTCTCCATTCTATTAATTCCATTCCATTCCATTCCATATTCCTTTCCATTCGTCTCCATTCTTCTCATTCCAATCATCTCCATTTCATTCCATTCCATTCCTCTCCATTTCATCCCATTCAATTTCACTCTATTCCATTCCATTCCATTCCACTCCTCTCCTTTCCTCTCCATTCCATTCCATTCGATTCAATTCCATTCCTTTCCTTTCTCGTGCATTCCATTCCTACCCACAGCTTTCCTTTCCATTCCATTCAATTCTGCTGCATTCCATTGCATTCCATTCCATGCAATTCTATTCCATTCCATTTCTCTTCACTCTGTTCCATTCCATTCCATCCCTCTCCATTCCATTCTATTCAATTCCATTTCTAGCCATTCCTTTCCATTCCATTAGATACCTCTCCTTTACATTTCACTTCTTTCCATTCCTCTCCAATCCATTGCATTCCCTCCGTTCCTCTCAATTCCATTCCATTCAATTGCACTCCATTACACTCTTTTCCATTTTTTTCCATTCCACTCTCTTCCACTTTATTCCTCTCCATTCCATACCTTTCCATTCCAGACCATTGCATTACATATCATTACAGTCCATTCCTCTCCATACCTCTCCATTTGTCTCCATGTTCTCTAATCCATTCATCTCCATTCCATTCTATTCCATTCCTCTCAATTTCATTCCCTTCCATTTCTTTCTTATTAATTCCGTTCCGTTTCCTTCCTCTCCTTTTCTCTTCATTCCATTCCATTTCATTCCATTAAATTCCATTCCATTCCCTGAATTCCTTTCTTCCCCATAGCATTCCATTCCATTCCTATCCATTCAATTTCATTCGATTCCATCTATTTCATTCAATCCCTCTCCGTTCCATTCCATCCCATTCCATTTCACTACACTCTTTTCCCTTGCATTCCCTTCCATTCCATTCTATCCCTCTATATTCCATTCCATTCCATTCTATTGCTTTCCATTCTATGCCTTTCCTCTCCATATCTTTCCTTTCCATTCTCTGCCCTTCCTTTCCATTCCACTGCATTCCATTCCATTTTTTTCAATCCATCCTTCTTCATTCTATTCCATTCCATTCAGTTCCATTCCATTTTATTCCTCTCCACTCCATTCTATTCCATTCCATTACATTCCATCCCTCTTCATTCCATTCCATTCCTTTCTATTCCATTCCATTCCCTTCATTTCCTTTCCATTCCATTCTATTCCATTCCATTCCATTCCTCTACATTTCATTCCTCTTCATTCATTTCCATTCGATTCCATTCCATTCCATTTCTCTACATTCCATTCCATTCCCTTGCTCTCCGTTCCCTCCTATTCCATGCCATTCTGTTCCATTTCATTCCTCTCCTTTCCATACCATTCTATGCCATTCCTCTCCATTCCAATCCATTCCATTCCATTCCACTGCATTCCATTTCGTTACTCTGCAATCCATTCATTCCATTCTGTTCCATTCCATTTCCTTCCATTACATTCAATTTCTTTAGATTCCCTTTCATTACCTTCCATTTCACTCATCTCCATTCCATTCGATTGCATGCTATTCCTCTCTAATTCATTCTTTTCCATTCCTTTCCTTTTCAGTCCATTATATTGCATAATTTCCTCTCCATTCCTCTCCACTCGTCTCCATTACTCTCCATTCCATTAATCTCCTTTCCATTCCATTCGATTCTTCTCCATATCATTCCATTCCAATCAATTCCATTCCATTACTTTCCTCTCCATTCTTTCTTATTAGATTCCACTCCCCTGCATTCCATTCCACCCCATACGATTTCTTTCCATTCCCTTCCTTTCCATTCCATTCCTATCCATCCCATTCCTTTCCATTCCATTCCATTCCTATCCATCCCACCCCATTCCATTCTCTTCCATTCCATCCCTCTCAATTTCATTCCATTCCATTCCTTTCCATTCCATTCCTTTCCTCTGCATTCCACTCCATTCCATTCCATTTCATTCCATTCCATTCAACTCCATTCCCTTCCATTCCATGCCATTCAATTCCATTCCATTCCTCTGCATTCCATTCTATTCCATACCATTCCATTCTGTTCCATTCCTTTCCATCCCCTTTCTTTTCAATGCATTACATTCATGTTCATTCCTCGCCATTCCTCTTCATTTGTCTCCATTTCCCTTCGTTCCATTTATCTAAGTTCTATCCCATTCCATTTCTCTCCATACCATTCCTTTTCATTCCATTCTACTGCGTTCCATTCTTCTCCACAGCATGCCATCCCATTCGTTTTCATTCCATTTCTCTCCATTCCACTGCTTTCCATTCCATTCTATGCCATTCATCTCTCGACATTATATTCCATTCCTCCATTCCATTCCATTCCATTCTTTTCCATTCCCCTCCATTTCATCCTTCCATTCTATTGTGCTGTATTCCATTCCTTTCCCGTCCAATCCTTTCCATTGCATTCCTCTCACTTAAATTCCATTCCATTTCATTCCATACCTACGTATTTCAATCGATTCAATTCATTCCTTTCCATTCTTCTCCAATCAATTGCATTCCCTCCGTTCCTCTCAATTCCATTCCATTCCATTACACTCTATTACACTCTTCTATATTTTTTTCCATTTCATTCTCTACCAATTCATTTCTCTCCATTCCATACCTTTCTATTCCAGACCATTGCATTACATATTATTACAGTCCATTCCTCTCCATTCCTCTCCATTTGTCTCCATTGCTCTCTAATCCTTTCATCTCCATTCCATTCTATTCAATTCCTCTCCATTTCATTCCCTTCATTTCTTTCTATCAATTCCCTTCTATTTCCTTCCTCTCCTTTCCTCTTCATTCCATTCCATTTCATTCCATTCCACCCCATTCCATTCCCTGCATTCCATTCTTCCCCATAGCATTCCATTCCATTCCTATCCATTCAATTTCATTCGATTCCATTCAATCCCTCTCCATTCCATTCCATTCCATTCCATTTCTCTCCACTGTTTTCCATTGCATTCCCTTCCATTCCATCCGTCTACATTTCATTCCATTGCATCACTTTTCTTTCGTCTCCATTCTTTCCGTCCAATTCCATTCCATTCCATTTCTTTTCATTCTATACCTTTCTTCTCCATATTTTCCTTTCCATTCCCTTCCCTTCCTCTGCATTCCACTGCATTCCATTCCATTTTTTCCAATCCATCCCTCTTCATTCCATTCCATTCAGTTCCATTCATTTTTATTCCTCTACACTCCATTCTATTCCATTCCATTCCATCCCTCTACATTCCTTTTCATTCCTTTCGATTCCATTCCATTCCCTTCATCTCCTTTCCATTCCATTCTATTCCATTCCATTCCATTTCTCTACATTCCATTCCATTCCCTTGTTCTCCGTTTTCTCCTATTCCATGCCATTCCATTCCATTTCATTCCTCTCCTTTCTATTCCATTCTATGCCATTCTTCTCCATTCCAATCCATCACATTCTATTCCACTCCATTCCATTCCATTCCTCTGCAGTTCATCCATTCCATTTCATTACATTCAATTTTTTAGTTTCCCTTTCATTACCTATTATTTCATTCATCTCCATTCCATTCGATTGCATACAATTCCTCTCCATTTCATTCCTTTCCATTCCTTTCCTTTCCAATCCATTATATGACATAATTTCCTCTCCATTCCCCTCCATGCCTCTGCACTCATCTCCATTCCTCTCCTTTCCATTAATCTCCTTTCCATTCCATTCCATTCTTCTCCATATAATTCCATTCCATTCCAATAAATTCTATTCCATTGCTTTCCTCTCCATTCTTCTTTATTCCATTCCATTCCCCTGCATTCCATTCCACCCCATACAATTTCTTTCCATTCCGTTCCATTCCTATCCATCCCCTTCTTTCCATTCCATTCCAATCCTATCCATTCCATTCTATTCCATTCCATTCTATTCTTTTCCAATCCTCTCAATTTCATTTCATTCCATTCCTTTACATTCCATTCCATTCCATTCCATTCCATGCCATTGCATTCCTCTGCATTCCACTCCATTCTATTCAATTTCATTCCATTCTATTTGACTCCATTCCCTTCCATTCCATGCCATTCAATTCCATTCCATTCGTCTCCATTCCATTCTATTCCATTCCATTCTGTTTAATTCCTTTCCATTCCCTTACTTTTCAATGCATCACATTCCTGTCATTCCTGTCCATTCCTCTTCATTTGTCTCCATTTCCCTGCATTCCTTTTATCTCAATCCCATCCCATTACATTTTTGTTCATTCCATTCCTTTTCATTCCATTCTACTGCGTTCCATTCTTCTCTATAGCATGTCATCCCATTCGTTTCCATTCCATTCCTGTCCATTCCACTGTTTTCCATTCCATTCTATGCCATTAATCTCTCGCCATTTTATTCCATTCCTCTCCATTCCCTTCCTTTTATTCCCCTTCATTTAATTTCTTCCATTCCATTCCTCTCTATTCCATTCCTCTCTCCTTCACTCCTTTCAATGCCACTCCTCTCACTTCCATTCCATTCCATTCCATTGCATACCTATGCATTCCAATTGATTCCATTCCATTCCAATCCTCTCCAATCTCTTCCCTTCCATGCTATTCCATTCCATTCCATGTCATTCCATTCCAATCTATTCCATGAGATTCCTCTCCATTCAAATTCATTCCATTCCATTTCATTACATAATATTACTCTCCATTCCTCTCCATTCGTCTCCATTTGTCTCCATTCTTATCCATTCCAATCATCTCCCTTCCATTTCATTCCATTCCTCTCCATTTCATCCCGTTCCATTCCACTCTACTCCATTCCATCCCATTCCAATCCTCTCCTCCTCTTTACTCTTCTTTCCATTCCATTCCATTCCATTTCATTCTCTTACATTTCTTTCCAAGTCACAGCATTCCTTTCCATTCTATTCAATTCTTCGACATTCATTTCCATGCCATTCCATGAAATTCTATTCCACTCCATTCCTCTCCAGTTTGTTCCTTTCCATTACCTCCCTCTCCATTCCAACATATTCAATTCCATTCCTTTACATTTCTTTCCATTCCATTAGATTCCTTTCCATTACATTTCATTTCATTCCTTTTCTCTTCATTCCGTAGCATTCCATTCCGTTCTTCTCCATTCCATCCCTATCCATTCCTTTCCATTCCACTCCCTTCCATTCCTTTCCATTCCTATCTATCCCATTACTTTCCATTCCATTCTATTACATTCCATCCCTCTCAATTTCATTCCATTCTATTCATTTCCCTTAAATTCCATTCCATCACTCTGCATTCCACTCCGTTCCTCTACATTCCACTCCATTTCATTCCGAACTATTCCCTTCCATTCCATTCGTTTCCATTCCCTTCCATTCCATGCCATTCAATTCCATTCCTTTCCTCTCCATTCCATCTATTCAATTCCATTCTATCCCTTTCCATTCCTCTCTTTTCCATTCTGTTCCTCTCCATTCCATTCCTTTCCTCTCCATTCCATTCCATTCCTCTCCATTCCATTTCTACACTTCCCTTCCAATCAAATCGAGTCCATTACATTTCATTCCATTCTATTACTCTCCATTCCATTTTATTTCTCTCCAGTCCATTCCATTCCATTCCATTCCTCTTCATTCCATTCCATTCTATTCTCATCAATTCCATCACTCTCCATTCCATTCAATTCCATTCCATTCAATTCCATTCCTCTCCATTACCTTCCATTCTATTCCTTTCCTTTCCATTCCTCTAGATTTCATTCCATTTCATGCCATTCCTTTCCATTCCATTTCATTGTATTCCATTCCTTTCCATTCCCTTTCTTTTCAATCCATTATATTCCTGTTCGTTCCTCTCCATTCCTCTCCTTTCTTCTCCAGTTATCTCAATCTCATCCCATTCATTCCTCTCCATTCCATTCCTTTTCATTCCATTCTACTGCTTTCCATTCTTCTCCATAGCATTCTATCCCATTCTTTTCCATTCCATTTCATTCTATACCATTCATCCCTCGCCATTTTATTCCATTCTTCTCCATTCCATTCCATTCCCTTCCATTCCTTCAATTTCATTCCTTGCATTCCATTCCTTTCTATTCCATTCATCTCCCTTCCACTCCTTTCAATTCTATTGCTCTCACTTACTTTCCATTCCATTCCATAGCTACGCATTCCAATCGATTCCATTCCATTCCATTCCTCTCCATTCCCTTCCATTCCATGCCATTCCATTCCATTCCATTCCATGCCATTCCTCTCCTTTCCATTCCATGAGATTCCTCTCCATTCCAGTTCATTCCATAATATTACTCTCCATTTGTCTCCATTCTTCTCCCTTACAATCATCTCCATTTTATTCCATTCCATTCCTCACCATTTCATCCCATTCAATTCCACTCTATTCCTTTCCATTCCATTCCATTACTTTCCTTTCCTTTACTCTCCTTTCCATTCCATTCCATTCCATTCCATTTCATTGTCTTTCATTTTAGTCCAACTCACAGCATTCCTTTCCATTCCATTCCATTCTTCTGCATTCCATTCCATGAAATTATTTTCCATTCCTTTCCTCTCAACTTTGCTCCATTCCATTCTTCCAACTCCACTTATTCTATTCAATTCCATTCATCTTCATTCCTTTTCATTCCATTAGATTCCTCTCCATTACATTTCATTCCATTCAATTTCTCTCCATTCCTTTTCATTCCATTTCATTCCTCTCCATTCCATCCCTCTCTATCCATTCCATTCCGTTACGTTCCATTCCTCTCCATTCCGTTCCATTCCATTCCATTCTATGTCATTCCATTCCACTCCATTTCATTCCATTTCATGACACTCCTTTTTATTCAATTCCATTTCATTCCATTACTTTCCTCTCCTCTCCTTTACTCACCATTCCATGCCATTCCATTCTATTTCCCTGCATTCCATTCAAACCCAAAGCATTCCATTCCATTCCGTTCAATTCATTTAAATTCCATTCCATTCCTTTCCATTCCAATCTCTTCCTTTCCTCTCCTCTGTTCCATATCATTCCATCCCTCTCCATTCCATTCCATTCAATTCTATTCCTCTCCTTCCCTCTCCATTCCTTTCCATTCCTCTCCATGCCATTTCACACCATTCCATTCCTCTACATTCCATTTCTTTTCTTTTATTCCTCTCCATTGCATTCCATTCCATTCCATTCCACTCTATTCCATTCCAATCCATTCTATGCCTTTCCATTCCTCTCCATTCCATTCTATGTCATTCCTTCCATTCCATTCCATTCTTGTTCTAATCAACTCCTCTTCATTCAATTCCATTCCATTTCTATCAATTCCACTACATTCCTTTCCATTCCTCTCCATTCCATTCTATTGCATTCTAATCCGTTCCTATCCATTCAATTCCATTCCATTCTTTTCCATTCTGCTGCATTCCGTTCTATTTCATTCCATTCCATTCCTTTCCACTCCATTCTTCTCCTTTCCATTTTATTCCTCTCCATTCAATTCCTACCCTTCCCTCCCTGTCCATTCAATTCCATTAAATTCCTCTCCATTCCATTCCATTCCACTCCATTCCATTCTATTCCTCTCCATTCCATTCTATTCCTCTGCATTACACTCCATTCAATTTTATTGCATTCCTCTGCATTCCATTTTTCTATGTAGCATTCCATTTCATTCATTTCTATTCCTCTGCATTTCATTCCCTTCCATTCCATTCTACTCCATTCCATCCCTTTACATCCCATTCAATTCCATTATATTCCATTCAGTTCCATTCCATTCAATTCCATTCCTCTCCATTCCCTTCCCTTCTTTCCATACCTTTACATTCCTCTAGATATAATGGCATTTCATGACATTCCTTTCCATTCCATTTAATTTTTCTGCATTCAACTCGATTCCATTCCATTCAATTCCATTCCATTCCATCCTGTCTACTGTGTCCCATTCCATTCTAAACCTCTCTATTCCATTTTATTCAATTCCATTCCTCTCCATTCCTTTCCATTCCATTAGATTTCCCTCCATTACATTTCATTCCATTCCATTAATATCCATTCCATTGCAATCTGTTCCGTTCTTCTCCATTCCATTCCACTCCATTACACATCTCTCCATTCCATTCCATTCCATTCTATTCCATTCCATCTATTGCCTTCCATTCCATTCCATTGGAGAACATTCCTCTCGACTCCATTCCATCCATCTTCATTGCATTCCATTCCTTTTCGTTCCATTCCCCTCCATTCACTTCAATTTCTTTCCATTACAGTTCATTTTATTCCATGCCAATCCTCTCCATTCCATTCTTTTTCATTCCATTCTACTGCTTGCCATTCTTATCCATAGCATGCCATTCCATTCCCTTCCATTCCATTCCTCGCCATTCCACTGCTTTCCTTTCCATTCTATTCCATTAATCTCTCTCCATTTTTGTCATTACTCTCCATTCCATTCCATTCCTTTCCATTTCATCCTTCCATTCCATTGTGCTCTATTCCATTCCTCTCCCTTCCACTCCTTTCTATTCCATTCCTCTCACTTACATTCCATTCCATTCCATTCCATACCTATGTATTCCAGTCGATTCCATTCCATTCCATTCTTTTCCATTCCCTTCCATTTTGTGCCATTCCATCCCATTCCTCTCCATTCCATTGCATGAGATTCCTCTCTCTTTAAGTAATTCCATTCCATTGCATTGCATGATATTCCCCTCTATTCATCTCCATTCTTCTACATTCCATTCATCTCCATTCCATTCCTCTCCAATGAATCCCATTCAATTCCACTCTATTCCATTCCATTCCATTCCTCTCCTCTCCTTCCCAATCCATTCCATTCCATTCTTGTGCATTCCATTCCAACCCACAACATTCCTTTCCCTTCCATTCAATTCTTCTGCATTCAATTCCATTCCATTTTATTCAATTATTTTCCATTCCTCTCCACTTTGTTCCATTCCATTCCATCCCTCTTCATTTCATTCTATTCAATTACCTTCCTCTCCCTTCCTCTTCATTCCATTAGATTCCTCTCCATTACATTTCATTTCATTCCATTCCTCTCCTGTCCATTGCATTCCCTTCCATTCCTCTTCATTCCATTCCATTCCATTCCATTAACCTCCATTACACTCCTATCCATTCCTTTCCATTTCATTCTCTTCTATTCCATTCCTCTCCATTTCATACCTTTCCTTTCCAATTCATTGCATTACCTAACATTACAGTCCATTCCTCTCCATTGCTCTCCATTCATCTCCATTCCTCTCTAATCCACTCATCTACATCCTATTCCATTCCATTCCTCTCCATTTCATTCCATTCCATTCCATTCCATTTCTTCCCAATCAATTCCTTTCCATTACCTTCCTGCATTCCATTCTTCCCCATAGCATTCCATTCCTACCCATTCAATTTCATTCGATTCCATTCTACTTCATTAAATCCCTTTCCTCTTATTACAGCTTTTAAGGCATCCCAGAGATTTTGGTAAGATGTTTCTTTATTTTCATTTGTTTCCAGGTATCTTTTGATCTCTATTTTGATGTCATCATTGACCCAGGAGTTATTCAGCATCATGCCGTTTAGTGTACATGTCTTTGTGGGTTTTGGGGGGACTTTGTTGGTGTCAATGTTTATTTTTATTCCACTGTGGTCCGAGAAGGTGCATGGAAGAATTTCAGTCCTTTTAAATTTGC
>NW_007252878.1:26121-50419 GCF_000164805.1 Carlito syrichta
CAAATATCTGTCGGGGGATGGGAAAACACTTCTTATCTACAGGGTGCCTGAATGAAACGTCATTGTACACCTAACCCTTAACTGTACCCCACAAAACCATAATAAAAAATACTGATTAATGAAAAAAAAATCCCTTTCCATTCCATTCCATTCCATTTCTCTCCACTCTTTTCCATTGCATATCCTTCCATTCCATTCCTTTCCTCTCCATTACATTGAATAATTTCCTCTCCATTCCTCTCCATGCCTCTCCACTCCTCTCCATT
The DNA here is from genome assembly GCF_000164805.1 of Carlito syrichta. NCBI lineage: Eukaryota > Metazoa > Chordata > Mammalia > Primates > Tarsiidae > Carlito > Carlito syrichta. The sequence continues at coordinate 26,388 of NW_007252878.1, forward strand.
CCTCTCCATTCAATTAATCTCCTTCCATTTTATTCCATTTTTCTCCATATCATTCCATTCCATTCCAATCAATTTCATTCCATTACTTTTCTCGCCATTCTCTCTACTCCATACCATTCACCCGCATTCCATTCCTCCCCATAGGATTCCTTACCATTCCGTTCATTTCCATTCCTTTCAAACCCATTTCATTCCATTCAATTCGAATCTATTCCATTCCATTTCTACCTATCCCATTCCATTCCATTCCACCCCTCTCATTTTCATTCCATACTATTTTTTTCCATTCCATTTCATTCCATTCCTTTCCTCTTTTGTCCACTCCATTCCATTCCAATCCATTCCATTTACCTCCATTCCCTTCCATTCTGTGCCATTCAATTCCATTCCATTCCTCTCCATTCCATTCTATTTCCTTCCATTCCATAACATTCCTCTGCATTCCACTCCATTCCAATCCATTCTTTTCCATTCCATGCCATTCCATTCCATTCCATTTCTTTCCAATCCATTCCAATCCATTGTAATCTATTCCACTTCATTCCATTCCATTCCTCTGCATTCCATGCAACTCCATTCCATTCCTTTCCTCTCCCTTTTCTTCCAGTTCATTCTTCTCCATTCCATTCCACTCCATTTCATTCCTTCCTCTACATTCCTTTCCTCTCCATTCCATTCCATTGCAATCTATTCTTCTCCACTCCATTCCTCTCCATTGTTTTCTGTTCCATTCCATTCCTCTCTATTCAATTCCATGACTTTTCTCCTCATTCCGTTTCATCCATTCCATTTCATTTCATTCCATTTCATTTCATTCCATTCTTCTCCATTCCATTCCTCTCCATTCCATTTTTTTTGCATTCCATTCCATTTTTGCACTGCATTCCTCTCCTTTCCATTCTATTCCTCCCCATTTCATTCCATTCCATTCAATTCCTCTCCATTCCTTTCCTACCCTTTCCTTCGGGTCCATTCAATTCCATTAAATTCTTCTCCATTCCATTTGTTTCCATTCCATTGCACTATATTCCATTCCATTCCTCTCCATTCCATTCTATGAGATTCCTCTGAATTCCAATTCATTCCATACCATTACATAAAATTCCTCTTCATACATCACCATTCGCCTCCATTCCAATCATTTCCATTCCATTTCTTTCCATTCCATTCCGTTCCTTTCCATTTCATCTCATTCGATTCAACTCTATTCTTTCCATTCCATTCCATTCCTCTCAACTCCTTTCCTCTCCTTTCCATCCCATTTCATTTCATTCCATTCTCGAGAACTTACTTCCAACCCACAGCGTTTCTTTCCATTCCATTCAATTCTTCTGCATTCAATTCCCTTTCATTCCATTCACTTGCATACCATTCCTCTCCACTCTGTTCCCTTCCATTCCTTCCCTTTCCTTTCCATTCTATTCAATTCTATTCCTCTTCATTCCTTTCCTTTCCATTAGATTCCTTTCCATTATATTTAATTCCATTCCATTCCTCTCCAATCCATTGCATTCCGTTGCGTTCCTCTCCTTTCCATTCCACTCCATTACACTCCTTTTATTCTTTTCCATTCCATTCCATGCCATTCCTTTCCACTCCATACCTTTCCATTCCAGTCCGTTGCATTAGATAACATTACAGTCCATTCCTCTCCATTCCTCTCCATTCGTCTTCATTCCTTTTTAATTCATTCAATTCCATTCCATTCCCTTCCATTTTTCTCCATTTCATTCCATTCCATTTCTTTCCAACAGATTCCATTCCATTGGCTTCCTCTCCTTTCCTCTCCATTCCATTCCATCCCATTCCATTCCCTGCATTCCATTCCTCTCACAGCATTCCATTCCATTCCTATCCATTCAATTACATTTGATTCCATTCTATTGCATACAATCCTCTCCATTCCACTCTATTCCTTTTTATTTCATTCCCCTAAATGTCATTACTGTATGTAGTATTCCATTCCGTTCATTTCCATTCTTCTGCATTCCATTTCCTTCCACTCCCTTCTACTCCATTTTATCCCTCTTCATTCCATTTTATTCTATTCCATTCCATTCAATTCCATTCCCTTCCCTTCTGTTCCATTCCTTTCCATTCCTCTAGATTTACTTGCATTTCATGACATTCCTTTTCATTCCGTTCAATTATTCTGCATTCCATTCCATTCCATTCTATTCAATTCTATTCCATACCATTTCTCTCCACTCTGTCCCATTCCATTCTATCCCTCTCCATTCCATTCTTTTCATTCGATTCCTCTCAATTCCTTTCCATTCTATTAGATTCCTCTCCATTATGTTTCATTCCATTCTATTAATCTCCATTTCATTGTATTCCAGTCCGTTCCTCTCCATTCCATTCCAGTCCATTCCATTCCATTCCATTGCATTCCATTCCATTTCTCTCCATTACACTCCTCTTAATTTCTTTCCATTCCATTCCATTCCATCCATTCCATTCAATTCCATTCCATTCCATTCTTCTCCATTCCGCTCCATTCCTCTCCATTCCATTCCATTCCATTCCATATCATTCCTTTCCATTCCAGTCTATTTCATTCCATGCCATTCCTCTCCATTCCATTCCTTTTCATTCCATTCAACTGCGTTTCATTCTTCTCCATCGCATGCCATCCCATTCCCTTCCATTCAATTCCTCTCCATTCCACTTCTTTCCATTCCATTCAATTCCATTCATCTTTCCCCATTCTATTCCATTACTCTCCATTCTATTCCATTCCTATCCATTCCCCTCAATTTCCTTCCATTCCATTTCTCTCCTTTCCTCTTCTTTCCTTTCTATTCCTCTCACTTCCACTCCATTCCATTCCATACCTGCGCATTCCAATCGATTCCATTCCATTCCATTCCTTTCCATTCCCTTCCATTCCATGCCATTCCAGTCCTCTCCATTCCATTCCATGAGATTCCTCTCCATTACTATTCATTCCATTCCATTCCATAATATTCCTCTCCATTAGTCTCCATTCTTTTCCAATCCAATCATCTCCATTTCATTCCATTCCTCTCCATTTCATCCCATTCCATTCCACTCTGTTCCATTTCATTGCACTCCATTCTTCTCCTCTTCTTTCCTCTGCATTCCATTTCATTCAATTCCATTCTATTCCATTCTCGTGCATTCCATTCCAATCCATAGCATTCCAATCCATTCTATTCAATTCTCCTGCATTCCCTTCCCTTCCAATCCATTCCATTCTATTCCATTCCTTTCCTCTCCACTCTATTCCACTCCATTCAATCCCTCTCAATACCATTCTATTCTATTCGTCTCCTCTCCATTCTTTTCCATTCCATTAGATTCTTCTCCATTACATTTCATTCCATTTCATTCCTCACCAATCTATTACATTCCACTTCTGATCCTCTCCATTCCATTCCACTCCATTTCACCCCTCTCCATTCCTTTCCATTCCATGACATTCCTCTAGATTCCATACCTTTCCATTCCTGACCACTGTATTACATGACTTTACAGTCTATTCCTCTCCATTCCTCTCCATTCGTCTCTATTCCTCTCTATTCCATTCATCTCCATTCCATTCTATTCCTTTCCTCTCCATTTCATTCCATTCCATTTATTTCCAATCAATTCCATTCTATTACCTTCCTCTCCTTTTCTCTCCATTTCAATCCGTTCCATCCCATTCCTAACCATGTATTCCATTCCTCCCCAAGCATTCCAATCCATTCAATTTCATTCGATTCCATTCTATTTCATTCAATCCCTCTCCAATCCATTGCATTCAATTCCGTTCCATTCCATTTCTCTCCACTCTTTTCCATTGCATTCCTTTCCTCTCTATTCCACTGCATTCCATTCCATTCCTTTCCATTTCATTCTTCTCATTCCATTCCATTACATTCAGCTCCATTCCATTTTATTCCTCTCCACTCCATTCTATTCCATTCCATTCCATCCCTCTACATTCCATTCTAACCCTCTACAGTTCATTCCATTGCATTCCATTTCTTGTTCTCAATTCTTTTCCATTTCATTCCATTTCATTCCATTCCATTCCATTCCCTTCTATGCCTTTCCTCTCCATAGCCTTTATTTCCATTCCATTTCCTTCCTCTCCATTACACTGTAATAAATTCCATTCTTTTCCATTCCATCCCTCTTCATTCCATTCCATTTCATTCCACTCAGTTCCATTCCATTTTATTCCTATCACCTCCATTCTATTCCATTCCTTTCCATTCCATTCCATCTCTCTACATTGCATTCCATTACTCTTGATTCTATACCAGTCCTTTCATCTCCATTCCATTCCTCCACATTCCATTCCTCTCCATTCCATGCTATTCCTCTCCATTCCACTCCATTCCATTCCACTCCATTCCATTCCATTACTCCCCAGTCCATCCATTCCATTCCAATCCATTCCATTTCATTCCATTACTTTCATTTCCTCCAGATTCGATTCCATTACCTTCCATTTCAATCATCTCCATTCCGTTCTATTGCATGCCATTCCTCTCCATTCCAGTCCATTCCGTTGCACTCCATTCCATTCCATTACTCTCCATTCCATTCCTATCCATCCCTTTCATTTCCATTCCATTCCATTCCATTCCTGTCCATCCCATTTATTTCCATTCCATTCTATTCTGTTCCATACCTCTCCATTTCATTCCATTCCATTCCTTTCAATTCCATTCCATCCCTCTGCTTTCCACTCCATTCCATTCCATTCCATTCCAATCCATTCCCTTCCATTCCATTCGTCTCCATTCCCTTCCATTCCATTCGTCTCCATTCCTTTCCATTCCATGCCTTTCAATTCCATTCCATTCCTTCCATTCCATTCTATTCCATTCTATTTTATTCCATTCTATTCCTCTCAATTTCTCTCCTTTCTATTCTATTCCTCTCCATTCCATTCCTTTCCTCTCCATTGCATTCCATTCCATTCAATTCCTGTCTATTTCATTTATACCATTCCCTTCCAGTTCAATCGATTCCATGACATTCCTCTCCATTCCATTCCATTTCATTCTGTCCCTCTCCAGTCCATTTTATTCCTCTCTATTCCATTCCATTTCATTCCATTCCCCTGTGTGTCATTTCTATACGTAGCATTCCATTCCATTCCTTTACTATCCTCTGCGTTCCTTTCCATTCCATTCTACTCTATTCCATCCCTCTCCATTCCATTCCATTCCATTCAATTCTATTCCATTCAATTGCATTCCCCCCCATTTCCTTCTCTTCTATTTCATACCTTTCCATTCCTCTAGATTTACTTGCATTTCATGACATCCTTTCCATTCCATTCAATTCTTCTTCATTCAATTCCATTCCATTCTATTCAATTCAATTCCATAACATTTCTCTCCACTCTGTCCCATTCCATTCCATTCCTCTTCATTCCATTGTATTCATTCCATTCTTCTCAATTCCTTTCCATTCCATTAACTTCCTCTCAATTACATTTCATTCCATTCCATTTATTTCCATTTCATTGCATTCCATTCCGTTCCTCTCCATTCCATTCAATTCCACTCCATTACACTTCTCTTCATTCCTTTCCATTCTATTCCATTCCATTGCATTCCATCCATTCCATTCCATTCCGTTCCGTTCCATTCTTTCCACTACTCTCCATTCCTCTCCATTCCATTCCATTCCGTTCTGTACTATTCCATTCCTTTCCATTCCAGTCCATTTCATTCCATGCCATTCCTCTCCATTCCATTCCTTTTCATTCCATTGTACTGCGTACATTCTTTTCCTAGCATGCCATCCCATTCCCTTCCATTCAATTCCTCTCCACTCCACTGCTTTCCATTCCATTCAATTTCATTCATCTCTCTCCATTCTATTCAATTCCTCTCCATTCCATTCTATTAACTTCCATTCCCCTCCATTTCATTCATTCCATTCCATTCCTCTCTATTCCATTCCTCTCCCTTCCACTTCTTTCCATTCTATTCCTCTCACTTACATTCCATTCCATTCCATGCCATACCTACACACTCCAATGGATTCCATTCCATTCCCTTTCACTCCTTCCCCTTTCATTCCATGCCATGCCATTCCATTCCATTCCTCTACATTACATTCCATGAGATTCCTCTCCATTACAATTTATTCCATTCCATTCCATAATATTCCTCACCATTCATCTCCAATTTCCTCCAATCCTATCATCTCCATTCCAATCCATTCCTCTCCATTTCATCCAATTCCATTCCACTGTATTCCATTCTATTTTATTCCATTCCTTTCCTCTCCTTTCCTCTCCATGCCATTCCATTCTCGTGCATTCAATTCCAACCCACAGCATTCCATTCCATTCCACTCAATTCTTCTGCATTCCATTCCATTCCATTCAATTCTATTCTTTTCCTGTCCTCTCCACTCTGTTCCATTCCATTCCATCCCTCTCCATTCCATTCTATTCAATTCCATTCCTCTCCATTCCTTTCCATTCCATTAGATTCCTCTCCATTATTTTTCATTCCATTCCATTTTCTCTCCAATCCATTGCATTCTGTTCTGATCCTCTCCATTCCATTCCATTCCATTCCATTACACCCCTCTCCATTCCTTTCCATTCCATGCCATTCCCCTCCATTCTATACCTTTCCATTCCAGACCATTGCATTACATAACATTACAGTCCATTCCTCTCCATTCGTCTCCATTCCTCTCTAATCTATTGATCTCCATTCCATTCCTCTCCATTTCATCCCATTCAATTTCTTTCCAATCAATTCAGTTCCATTTCCTTCCTCTCCTTTCTTCTCCATTGCATTCCATCCCATTCCATTCCCTGCATTCCATTCCTTCCCAAGCATTCCATTCCATTCCTGTCCATTCAATTTCATTCAATTCCATTCTATTTCATTCAGTCTCTCTCCATTCCATTCCATTCCATTCCATTCCATTCCATTCCATTTCTCTCCACTCTTTTCCACTGCATTCCCTTCCATTCCATTCCATCCTTCTACAGTTCATTCCATTGCATTCCATTTCTTTTCTCTCCATTCTCTTCTGTTCCGTTCCATTCCATTCCCTTCTATGCCTTTCCTCTCCAAATCTTTCCTTTCAATCCCATTCCTTTCCTCTCCATTCCACTGCATTCCATTCCATTCTATTCCATTCCATCTTTCTTCATTCCATTCCATTCCATTCCATTCAGTTCCATTCCATTTTATTCCTCTCCACTCCATTTTATTCCATTCCATCCCTCTACACTCCATTTGTTCCTTTCGATTCCATTCCAGTACATTCGTCTCCATGCCATTCCATTCCTCCACATTCCATTCCACTCCATTCCACTCCATTCCATTTCTCTCCATTCATTCCAATCCTCTCCATTCCATTCCGCTTAGTTCCATTCCTCTCTAATCCATTCCATTCCTCTCCATTCTATTCCTCTCCTTTCCATTCCATTCCATGCCATTCCTCTCCATTTCACTCCACTCCATTCCACTCCATTCCATTCCATTACTCTCCATTCCATCCATTCTATTCCAATCCATTCCATTTCATTCTATTTCATTCAATTCCTCTAGATTCCCTTCCATAACCTTCCATTTCATTCATCTCCATTCTATTCTATTGCATGCCATTCCTCTCCATTCCACTTCATTCCGTTCCATTCCATTCCATTCCATTACTCTCTAGTCCATCCATTCCATTCCAATCCATTCCATTTCCTTTCATTACAATCATTTCCTGTAGATTCCCTTCCATTAACTTCTTTTCATTCATCTCCATTCAATTCGATTGCGTGCCATTCCTCTCCATTTCATTCCATTCCATTCCTTTCCTTTCCACTCCATTGCATTAAATAATTTCCTCTCCATTCCTTTCTATGCCTCTCCACTCATCTCCATTCCTCTCTTTTCCATTAATCTCCTTTCCATTCCATTTCATCTTCTCCATATCATTCCATTCCATTGCATTCCATTCCAATCAATTCCATTCTATTACTTTCCTCTCCATTACTCTCTACTCCATTTCCCTGCATTCCTTTCCTTCCCATAGGATTCCTTTCCATTCCATTCATTTCCATTCCATTCCTATCCATCCTGTTCCATTCCATTCCATTCCATTCCATTCATCTGCTTTCCATTCCATTCCATTCCATTCCAATCCATTACCTTCCATTCCATTCGTCTCTATTCCCTTCCATTCCATGTCATTCAATTCTATTCCATTCCTCTCCACTCCATTCTATTCCATTCCATTTCATTCCATTCTATTCCTCTCCATTCCCCTCCTTTCCATTCTTTTCCTCTCCGTTCCATTTCTTTCCTCTCAATTTCATTTCATTCCTTTCAATTCCTCTCCATTCCATTATACCCTTCCCGTCCAATCGATTCCATTACATTACTCTCCATTCCATTCCATTCTATTCCTCTCCACTCCATTTTATTCCTCTCCATTCCATTTTATTCCTCTCCATTCTATTCCATTTCTTTCTATTCCCCTGCTTGTCATTCCTATATGTAGCATTCCATTCCATACCCTTTCATTCCTCTGCATTCCCTTCCATTCCATTCACTTCTATTCCATTCCATTCCTCTCCACTCTGATCCATTCCATTCCGTCCCTCACCTTTCCATTATATTCAATTCCATTTCTCTCCAATCCTTTTCATTCCCTTAGATTCCTCTCCATTAAATTTTGTTCCATTCCATTCCTCTCCATTGTATTCCGTTTCGTTCCTCTACATTCCATTCCATTTCATTCCACTCTATTACCCTACTCTCCATTCTTTTCCATTCCATTCCATTCCATGCCATTTCTCTCCACTCCATACTTTTCCATTACTGTCCATTGCATTACATAACATTACAGTTTATTCCTCTCCATTCGACTCCATTCCTCTCTAATCCATTCATCTCTTAATTTCCTCTCCATTCCATTCTTCTTCATTCTATTCCTCTCCATTCAATTCCACTCTATTCCATTCCCCTGTGTTCCATTGCTGTTCCTAGGATTCCTTGACATTCCATTCCATTCGACTCCATTCCACTGCCTTCCATTCTGTTATATTCCATTGCATCCCACTTCATTACATTCTCTTCCATTCCACACCGTTCGATTGCATCCCTCTACATTCCATTCCATTCTTTTCCATTCTATTGCTCTGCAGTCCCTCCATTACATTCCTTTCTATTCCGTTCCATTGCATTCCTATCCAATGTTACACTCCATTCCATTCAATCGATTCCATCCTTCTCAATTCCATTCCATTCCATTCTATTCCTTTCCTTTCCATTCCATTACATTCCCCTCTATTCTTCTCCATTCAATTCCATTCCTCTCCAATCCTTTCTATTCCATTCCTCTCCATCCATTCCATTACCTTCCATTCCTCTCCAGTCCTTTCCATTCTATTCCATTCCTCTCCATTCCATTCCTCTTCATTCCATTCCATTGTATAACTTTCCATTCCATTCTATTCCATTCCATTCCACTCTATTACCCTCCTCTCCATTCTTTTCCATTCCATTCCATGCCATTTCTCTCCACTCCATACCTTTCCATTCCAGTCCATTGCATTACATAACATTACAGTCTACTCCTCTCCATTCGTCTCCATTTCTCTCTGATCCATTCATCTCCATTCCATTCCCTTAATTTTCTCTGCATTCCATTCCATTCAATTTCATTCCATTCCATTCTTCTTCATTCTATTCCTCTTCATTCCATTCCACTCCATTTCATTCCCCGGCATTCCATTGCTGTTCCTAGGATTCCTGGACATTCCATTCCATTCAACTCCATTCCACTGCCTTCCATTCCATTATATATTCATTCCATTCCATTGCATTCAATTCCATTCCATTCCCTTCCATTCCATTCATTTCCTCTCTATTCCTCTCCATAGCCTTCAATCCCATTCTTCTGCATTTCATTCCTCTCCATTCTATTCCATTCCATTCCATCGCCCTGCGTTCCTTTCCTCTCTTTAGCATTGCATTCCATTCCAGTCCATTCCTCTCCATTCCACCGCTATTCATTCCATTCCATTCCATTCCATCCAAATTCATTCCTTTCCATTCTATTCAATTGCATTCTATTCTATTCCTCTCCACTCAGTTCTATTGCATTCTATTCCATTTCTCTACATTCCATTCCATTACCCTCCATTCCATTTCTCTCCATTCCCCTCCTTTCCATGCCATTGCTCTCCAATCCATTCCATTCCATTCCCTTCCATTAATCTAAATTCCATTCCATTCCATTCCAGTACATTCTATTCCATTCCATTCCATTCTATTCCTCTCCTTTACATTCTTCTCCATTCCATTCCTTTCGCTTCCATTGCATTCCATTCCTATATCTTCCATTCCATTAAATTCGATTCCATTCCATTCCATTCCTTTCCTTTCCATTCCCTTCAATTCCATGAAATTCCACTGCATTCCTTTCCTCTCCATTCCATTCTATGCCATTCTATTCCATTCCGTTCCTCTCCACTCTGTTCCTTTCCATTACATTCATTCCATTCCATCCCTCTCCATTCCATTCCATTACACTCCATTTTATTCCATTCCATTCCATTCCACTCCTTTCCATTCCTTTATCACCCAATACTGTCCATTCCTTTCCAATCCCTTCCTCTCCATTCCATTATATTCCATTCCAGTCTTCCTCTTAAATGCCTTTCCCTTCCATTGCATTCGTTTCCATTCCATTCCTTTCCTCTCCATTCCTTCCATTCCATGACACACCACTGCGTTCCTTTCCATTCCATTTCATTCTATTCCATTCCATTCCTCTCCACTCTGTTCCTTTCCATTACGTTGATTCCATTCTATCCCTCTCCATTCCTTTCCATGCCATTACACTCCATTCCATTCTATTACATTGCATTCCACTCCATTCCTCTCCTTTCCACGCTGTTACCTTCCACTACTATCCATTCCTTTACAATCCTTTCCTCTACGTTCCATTATATTCCATTCCACTCTTTTCCATTACATGCCTATCCATTCCATTCCATTCCACACCATTTCATTCTGCTCTTTCCATTCCATTCCTTTCTTCTCTATTCCTCACCACAGCATTCCATTCCATTCCACTTCATTCCATTGCATCATTCTATTATATTCCATTCCTCCCCTCTCCATTCCATTCCCGGTCATTTCATTCCATTCCATTTCATTCCTCTCAATTCTATTCCATTTCATTCCATTCCATTCCACTCCATTCCATTCCTCTCCATTCCCATCCATTCCTCCCCATTCCTTTCCTTTCATTTCCTCTCTTTTCCATTCCATTCCATTCGATTCTTCTCCTTTCCCTTCCTTCCATTCCATTCCATTGAATTGCCTCTCCATTCCCCTGCATGTCATTCCTCATAGCATTCCGTTCCATTCAATTCCATTCCTCTCCATTCCATGGCTCTCTATTCAATTCCATCCCTCTCCATTTTATTCCATTCCATTCAATTCATATCCATTCCTCTACATTCCCTATTATTTTATTCCATTCCTTTCCATTTCTCTAAATTTCATTCCATTTCATGCCATTACTGTCCTTTCCATGAAATTCCATTCCATTACTTTCCACTGCATTCCATTTCAGTACATTACATTCCTGTTCATTACTCTCCATTCCTCTCTATGATCAATTCAACTCCATTCCACTCCATTCATTTCATCTCCATTTCATTGCATTCCATTCCATTCCAACCCTTCCATTCCAATTCTTTCCATTCCATTACATACCTCTCCATTTCATTTATTTGCCTTTTATTACATTCTATTCCATTTTATTCCTCTCAGTTCCATTTTATTCCTCTCAATTCAATTCCATTACATTCCATTATCTTTCCCTGCATGTCATTCCGCTATGTAGCATTCCATTCCATTCCATTTCATTCTTTTCCATTCCTCTGCATTCCATTCCAAACTATTCCATTCCATTACTCTACTTTCCTCTACATTGTATTCCAATTTATTCCATTCCTTTCCATTCCTCTAGATGTTATTCTATTTCATGGCATTCCTGTCCATTCCATTCCATTCCATTCCTTTCCTTTGCATTCCATTCCATTTCAATACATTACATTCCTGTTCCTCCTTCTCCATTCCTCTCCTTTCGCCTTCAATCTTCTACCTTCCATTCATACCCATCCCATTCTTTTCCATTCCTCTCCATTCCATTCCTTTCCTTTCCTCGACATTCCTCTCCATTCCACTCAATTCCTTTCCATTCCACTGCATTCCATTCCTCTCCATAGCATTCCATTCCCTCCTTTCCATTCCTCTCCTTTCCAAAGCATTCCATTAGATTTTATTCCATTCCATCCTTCTAAAGTCTATTCCATTCCTCTGCATTCCACTCCATTGCCTTCCATTCCTCTCCATTTCATTCCTTCTATTGTATTCCTCTCTCTTTCTTTATCCCCATTCCTTTACATTGCATTCCATTCCTCCTCATTCCATTCCATTCCTTCATTTCCTCTCCATTCCATTCCATTCCATTTGATTCTTCTCTTTTCTATCTCTCCATTCATTTCCATTCGTCTCCATTCCTCTCCATTCCATTCATCTCCATTCCATTCTATTCCTTCCCTTTCCTTTCTTTTCACTTCAATTCCATTCCTCTCCATTCAACACCTCTCCATTCTATTTCATTCCATTCTATTCCTCTCCCTTCCGTTCCATTCCTCTTCATTCCATTCCATTCCATTCCTCTCCATTCCATTCGTTTTGATTCGATACCATTTCATTCCTCTAAATTCTTTCCATTCCTTTCAAATCCAATCCATTCCATTCCTCTCCATTCCTTTCCACTCAAAGACATTCCGTTGCACTCCATTCCTCTCCATTCCATTCCAAGTCATACCTCTCCATTCCTGTCTATTCCATTCCATTCCATTTCATTCCATTCTGGTCCTCTCCATGCTGCTCCATGTCATTCCATTGCATTCCATTCCATTCCAATCCATTCCATTCCATACAATTCCTTTCCATTCCATCATCCCCATTCCATTCCATTCCCTTCATTTTCTCTCCATTTCATTCCACTCCATTCGTTTCTTCTCCATTCTATTCCTCTCCATTTCTCACCATTAGTCTCCATTTCTCTCCATTCCATTCATATTCATTCCATTCCATGCCATTCCTTTCCTTTCCTTGCCATCCTGTCTATTCCATTCCATTCCTTTCCATTCCACTGCGTTCCATTCATCTCCATAGTATTCCATTCCATTCCATTCCTCTCTTTTCTATAGCATTCCATTAGATTCTATTCTATTCTAACTCTCTTAATTCATTTCCATTCCTTTCCAGTTCATTCCATTGCCTTCCTTTTCTATTTCATTCGTTCCATTCTATTCTTCTCTATTCCATGGCATTCCATTCCTTTCCATTCCATTCTAAGCCATTTTATTCCTTTACACTTCGTTCTATTCCTTTCCATTGAATTTGATTCCATCCCTCTACATTCCATTCCATTCCTCTCCATTTCCCTCAATTCCATTCCATTCCTCTCCAGTCCATTCCATTCAATCACATTCCCTTCCATTGCTCTTGATCCCATTCCATTACATTCCACTCCATTCCATTCCATTCCCTTCCTCTTCATTCAATTCTATTTAATTCCATACATTCAATTCCTCTGCCATCGATTTTATTCCATACCATTCCTTTCCTTTCCTCGCAATTCCCTCCATTCCATTCCATCACTCTCCATTCCAATGCATTCCATTCTGCTGCATAGCATTCCATTCCATTCCTCTCTATTCCGTTCCATTCCTTTCCTCTCTATTCCTCTCCATAGCATTCCATTCCATTCCACTTCATCCAATTCCATTGCATGTCATTCTTCTATATTCCATAACATTTCATTCCTCTGAACTCTGTTCAATACTATTCCATTCTGTTCCATTTTATTCTCTCCATTTCTCTACATTGCATTCCTTTCAACCCATTCCATTCTCTTAATTTCCTCTCCATTCCATTACATTCCAATCGACTTTTCTGCATTCCATTCTTCTCCATTCCGTTCCAATTCATACCATTTCCCTATGTTCCATTGCTGTCCCTAGGTATTCTTGACATTCCATTCCATTCCTCACCATTCCACTGCCTTCCATTCAATTCTATTCCATTTAATTCCATTCCAATCCATTCAATTCCATTCCATTTTATTCCTCTCCATTCTGTTCTATTCCATTCCATTGGATTCCATCCCTCCACATTCCATTCCCTTCCATTCCATTCCATCGCATTACTCTGCATTGAACTCAATTCCATTCCATTCCTCTCCATTGCGTTCCATTCCATTCCCTTCCTTTCCATGACATTCCCTTGCATTCCTTTCCTCTCCAATTCATTGCATTCCATGCCATTTCCCTCCATTCCATACAATTCCTCTTCATTCCCTTCCTTTACATAACATTCCAATGCTTTTCTTTCTTCTCCATTCCATTCCATTCCTCTCCATGCTGTTACACTCAATTCCATTCCATTGTATTCCATCCCTCTCAATCCGTTCCATTACATTCCTTTCCATTCCATTCCATTCCTATCCAATTTTCTCAATTCCATTCCACTAATCTCCAGTGCATGCTATTCCATCCATTCCAATCCATTCCATCCCATTCCAAACCATTCCATTCATCTCCACTCCATTACATTACTCTCCATTCTTCTCCATTCTATTCCATTGCATTTCATCCATTACTTTCCATTGCATTCCTCTCCATTCCATTCCATTCCACTCCATTCCATTCCATTTTATTCTATTCCATTCCTCTAAATTCATTTACTCTCCATCCCTTCCATTATGCTCCATTCCATTAAATTCCATTCAATTCCTTTCCATTCCATTGCATTCCATTCCTATCGATTCCATTCCTCTCGAAACCATTGCATTCCATTCCTCTCCATTCCATTCCATTGCTTTCCATTCCATATCTCTCCATTCCATTCCATTCTTCTACATTCTATTCCATTCCTCATCATTCCATTCCATTACATTCCATTCAATTCAGCTAGATTTCATTCCATTTCTTTCCATTCTGTTCCCCTCCATTCCATTCCATTCCATTCCATTCCGTTCCACTATACTAAATTCCATTCCTCTCCATTCCATTCCATTCCATTCCTTTTCATTCCATTTCATTGCATTCATTCATCTCTATTCCATTCTATTTAATTCCTCTCTATTCCATTCCATTCCCTTTCGGATTCACTCTCCTCCACTCCATTAGCCTGCATTCCATTCCACTGCATTCCAATCCACTCCATTCCTCTCCATTCCATTCCATAACTCTCCATTCCATTCCACTTCATTCCAGTCCTCTCAATTCCAATCCATTCCATTCCTTTCCACTCCATTCCATTTCTTTCCATTCCTTTCCAATCCATTCCATTCCCCTCCATTCCATTCTATTCCTCTCCATTCCATTCCATTCCATTCCACTCCATTCCATTCCATTCAACTTCACTTGCCTCCATTCCACTCCATTCCATTCCATTCCATTTCTCTCCATTCCATTTCATTACATTGTATTCCATTCTTCTCCATTCCATTGCATTCCAATCCTATTCATTTCATTCCTCTCCATTTCATTCCATTCCATTCCTCTCCATTCCTCTACTTTCATTCTATTCCACTCCATTCCATTTCATTCCATTCCTTCCATTTCATTCTTCTCCTTTCAATTCCATTCCATTCCTTTCCATTCCATTCAATTCCATTTCTCTCCATTCCATTCCATTCCATTTTATTCCATTGCTACCCATTCCCTATCTCTTAATTTCATTCCATTCTATTACTCTCCATTCCATTCCCTTCCTCGCCATTCCATTCCATTTCACTCAAATCCATTCCACTCCATTCCGTTCATTTCCAATCCATTCCATTTCATTCCATTCCATTCCATTCCGTTGCATTCCATTCGCTCTAGTCCACTCCATTCCATTCCTCTACAATCCATTCCATTCCATTCCACTCCATTCCATTCGACTCCATTCCTTTCCATTCCATTCCATTCCTCTCCATTGCACTCCCTTCCATTCCATTCAATTCCTCTCCATTCCATTCCATTCTATTCCATTCCACTCCATTCCTCTCCATTCCATTCCTCTGTATTCCATATCCTTCCATTCCATTTCATTCCTCACGATTCTATTTAATTCTTCTTCACTCCCTACCATTCCGTTCAATTCAATTCCATTCCTTTCCATTTAACTCCATTCCATTCCATTCCATTCCATCCATTCCTCTCCAATCTATTCATCTCCATTCCATTCCATTCGTCTGGATTCCATTCCTTTTTATTCTATTGCATTCCATTCCAATCCTCTCCATTCAATTCCATTCCATGGCACTCCATTCCAATCCATTCCATTTCTTTCCTCTCCATTTCATTCCTCTCCATTCCATTTAATTCCTTTCCATTCCATTTCACTCCATTCCATTTCACACCACTCCAGTGTATTCCATTCCTCTCAATTCCATTCCATTCCATTCGACTTCATTCCATTCCACTCGACTCCAATCTATTCCATTCCTCTCAATTCCATTTATTCCATTCAATTCCTCTTCATTCCACTCCATTACATTCTGTTACATTCAACTATAATCCATTCCTATCAATTCTTTTACATTCCAAACCTCTCCTTTCCATTCCTCTCTATTCCATTCCATTCCTCTCTATTCCATTCCATTCCATTCCTTCCATTCCATTTCTCTCCATTCCATTACTCTCCATTCCATTCCTTTCATCTCCATTCCATTCCTCTCCATTTCATTCGATTCCTCTGCATTCCATTCCGTTCTATTCCATTCCTCTCCATTCCATTCCATTTCTGTCCATTCCATTCCATTACTCTCCAATCCATTTCATTCCACTGCATTTTATTCCATTTCATTCCTCTTCATTCCATTCCTCTCCCCTCTATTCCATTTCATTCCTTTCCATTCTATTCCATTCCTCTCCATTGCATTGCTTTACATACCTCTCCATTCCATTCCTCTCCATTCCTTTCCATTCCATTCCTCTCCATTATATAACTCTCCATTCCTTTCCATTTCCCCCATTCCATTCCATTCCTGTGCATTACATTGCATTCCTCTCCATTAAATTCCTTTCCACTCCAGTCCACTCCATTCCATTCCATTCATCTCCATTCTATTCCAATCCCTTCCATTCTTTTATATTGCTTTCCTTTCCATTCTTCTCCACTTTCCTCCACTCCATGCCTTTCCATTCCATTGCATTCCACTCAATTCCATTCCGTTGCATTCCATTCATCTACATTCCATTCAGTTCCATTCCCCTCCATTCCGTCCAATCTATTCCATTTCATTCCATTTCATTCCATTCCATTCCTTTTTGGTACACTCTACTCCATTCCATTCCACTCCATTCCATTCCACTCCACTCCTCTTCATTCCATTCTATTAATCTCCATTCCATTTCATAAATCTCAATTCCATTCCATCCGTTCCATTCCTCTCCATTCCATTCCTCTCCATTCCTTTCCATTCCATGCCATTCCACTCCATTCCATTCCATTCCTCTTCTTTCCATTCCATTCCACTCCATTCCATTCCATTCCACTCCACTTTATTCCACTGCATTCCATTCCATTCATCTCCATTCCATTCCACTCCATTCAATTCCATTCAACTGCTTTGTATACCACTCCATTCCACTCCATTCCATTCCAATCCTCTCCATTCCATTCCATTCCTCTCCAATCCATTTCATTCCACTCCATTCCATTCAATTCCACTCTTTTCCATTCCATTCCTCTCCATTCCCCTGCATTCCATTCCATTTCATTCCTCTCTAAAACATCCCATTCCACTGCATTCCACTCCATTCCATTGCCCTCGATTCCTCTCTATACAATTCCCTTCCATTCCATTCCATTTTCTTTCTCACCATTCCATTCCTGTAAATTCCATTCAATTCCATCCATTCCAATCCTCGACCTTCCATTCCATTCAATTCCATTCCATTCAATTTCATTCAATTCCATTCTATTCGTTTCCATTCCTTTCCTCTCCATTCAATTCCCTTCAATCCATTCCATTCCATTTCTCTCCATTCCTTTCCATTCCTCTCCATTCCATTCCAATCCCTTCCATTCCATTCCACTTCTTTCCATACCATTCCGTTCCTCTCCATTAGATTCCAGTCCTTTTTATTCCACTCCATTTTATTTCACTTCACTCCATACCATTACATTCCTTTCCATTCCATTCATTCCGTTTTTTCATATCCATTCCTGTACATTCAATTCCATTCCATTTCCTTCAAATATAATCCATTATTCCCCATTCCCTTGCATTCCATCCTCTCCATTTCATTCTAATCCATTCCTCTCCATTCCATTCCATTCCATTCCATTTCATTCCATTCCATTCCGTTCCTCTTCATTCAATGACATTCCATCTTTCTCCAATTCTTTCCTTTCCATTCCATTCAATTCCATTTCGCTCCATTCGATTCTATTCCTCTCTAATCCATGCCATTATTCTCCATCCCATCCATTCCTCTCCATTCCATTCCATTCCATTCTATTTTTCTCCGTTCATTCCATTCCATTGCATTCCACTGCATTCCATTACATTCTATTCCATTCCATACCTCTCCACTTCATTCCTTTCCTCTCCATTCCACACCCCTCCATTTCTCTCCATTCTCTTTCTCCCCATACCTTTCCATTAGTAAACATTCCATTCCTCTCCGTTCCATTCCACTCCATTTATCTCCATTCATGTCCTCTCCATTTCATTCCTTTTCCTTCCTCTCCATTCCATTCCATTCAATTCCATTCATATCCATTCCATTCCATTCTATTTCATTCCATTCCTCTCCTGTTCAATCCTCTCAATGCCATTCCACACAAATCCATTCCATTCCAATCCATTCGATTCCATGCCATTCCTTCCCTCTCCATTCCCTTCCTCTCAATTCCATTCCATTCCACTCTACTCCATCCCATGACAATCCACTCCATTCCATCCATTCCTCTTCATTCCATTTCATTCCACTTTATTCCATTCCACTCCACTCCATTCCATTCCATTCCTCTCCATTCCATCCCATTCCGTTCCTCTCCATTCCATTCCTACCCAATCAATTCCATTCCATTCCACTAAATTTCATTCCACTCTATCCGTTCCATTTCATTCTACTCCATTCCATTCCATTCCATTCAATTTCATACCATTCCATTCCATTGCTCCCCATTTTATTCCATTCTTATCCATTTCATTCCAGTCATTTCCATACCATTCCTCTCCATTCCATTCCATTCATTTCCTCTCCATTCCTTTCCATTCCATTCCATTTCTGTCCATTCCATACCTCTCCATTGCATTCCAATCCATTCCATTCCATTCTTCTCTATTCCATTCCTCTCCATTCCATTCCATTCCATTCCATTCCATTCCTCTCCATTCTTTTCAAATTCTCTTCATTCGATTCCTTTCCATTCCATTCCATTCCATTCAATTCCTATCCATTTTATTCCGTTCCTCTCCCTCCATTCCATTCCATTCCATGCTATTCCTTGCCCTTACATTCCATTCCATTCGTCTCCATTCCATTCCATTCCATTCCTCTCCATTCCATTCCATTCCTCTGCATTTCATTCCATTCCATTCCACTGCATTCCAATCCATTCCTCTCTAATACATACCATTCCTCTCTAATCCATTCCATTCCATACCATTCCATTCCTCCTCATGGCATTAGAGTTCACTCCATTCCATTCCATTCCTCTCCATTCCATCCTCTGCCTTCCATACCATTCCTCTCCATTTCATTCCTTTGAATTGCTCTTTATTCCATTCCATCAATCCCTATTTCATTCCTCTCCATTCCATTCCACTACATTCCATTTCATCCCATTCCATTCCATTCCTCTCCATTTTCTCCATAGGTCTCCATTCTATTCCATTTTATTCCATTCCATTCCTCTCCATTGCAGTCCATTCCATTCCTCTCCATACCATTCCATTCCATTTCATTTCACTGCCTTCCATTCCATTATTTTCCTTTCCTTTCCATTCCTCTCCATTCCATTCCATTCCAGTCCATCGCATTACATTCCACTCCACTCCATTCCATGAAATTCCTCACCATTCCATTCCATTCCATGCCACTACGTTCCATTCTATTCCACCCAAGTCCATTCAATTCCTCTCCATTCCACTCCATTCCAGTCCTCTCCATTCCATCCTTTTCCATTCTATTTCTTTCATCTCCATTGTATTCCATTCCATTCCCTTCCATTCCTCTTCATTCCATTCCCCTCCATTCCATTCGATTCCATTCGTCTCCATATCATTCCATTCCTCTCCATTTCATTCCAATCCTCTCCACTAAATTCCATTGTATTGTGCTCCACTAAATTCCATTCTTCTCCATCCCATTCCATTCCATTCCTTTCAATTCCATTCCATTCCATTGCACTCATTCGTCTCTATTCCATTCTACTCCATTTCTCTGCATTCCATTCCATTCCCTTTCTGATTCACTCTCCTCCATTCCGTTAGACTCCCTTCCATTCCACTGCATTCCAATCCACTCCATTTTTCTCCATTTCATTCCAAATCTCTCCATTCCATTCCACTTCATTCCAGTCCTCTCAATTTCATTCTATTCCGTTCCATTCCATTTCATTCCATTCTATTCCTTTCCACTCCATTCCATTTCTCGCCATGCCTCTCCATTCCATTCTACAACTCTCCATTCCATTCCACTTCATTCCACTCCTCTCAATTCCATTCCATTTCATTCCATTCCATTTCTTTCCACTCCATTCCATTTCTCTCCATTCCTTTCCGTTCCATGCCATTCCCTTCCATTCCATTCTATTCCTCTCCATTCCATTCCCTTCCACTCCATTCCATTCAACTCCACTCGACTCCATTCCACTGCATTCCATTCCATTTCTCTCCATTCTATTTCATTACATTGCATTCCATTCTTCTCCATTCCATTGCATTCCAATACTATCCATTTCATTCTTCTCCATTTCATTCCATTCCATTCGTCTTTTTTCCATTCCATTCCTCTCCATTCCTCTCCTTGCATTCCATTCCATTCCATTCCATTTCATTCCATTCCTTCCATTTCATTCCTCTCCATTCAATTCCGTTCCATTCCTTTCCATTCCATTCAATTCCATTCCTCTCCATTCCATTCCATTCCTCTCCATTCCATTCTATTCCATTGCTACCCATTAACTATCTCTCCATTTCACTCCATTCTATTACTCTCCATTCCTTTCCCTTCCTCGCCTTCCATTCTATTTCACTCAATTCCATTCCACTCCTCAGTTCATCTCCAATCCATTCCATTCCATTCCTCCCCATTCCATTCCATTCCATTAACTCTAGTCCACTCCATTCCATTCATCTACATTCCATTCCACTCCATTCCATTCCACTCCATTTCCTTCCATTCCATTCCTCTCCATTGCACTCCCTTCCATTTTATTCAGTTTCTCTCCATTCTATTCCTCTCCATTCCATTCCATTCCATTTCATTCCATTCCATTCCACTCCATGCCATTCCTCTCCATTCCACTCTTTTACATTCCATTCCAATCCTCTCCATTCGCTTCGATTGTAGTCAATTCCATTCCATTCCATTCTATTCCTTTCCTCTCCATTCCATCCATTCCATTCCACTCTATTCCATTTCCTTCCATTCCATTTCATTTCTCACAATTCTATTCCATTCTTCTTCACTCCATTCCATTTCATTCCATTCGTTTCCATTTAATTCCATTCCATTCCATTTATCTCCAGTCTATTCCTCTCCTTTTCACTCCATTCCTCTTGATTGCATTCCTTTCTATTCTATTGCATTCCACTCCTATCCTCTCCATTCAATTCCATTCCATTCCACTCCATTCCACTCCATTCCATTTCTTTCCTATCCATTTCATTCATCTCAATTCCTTTCCATTCCATTCCATTTAACTCCATTCCATTTCAATCCACTCCATTGCATTCCATTCCTCTCAATTCCATTCCATACCTCTCCATTCCATTCCAAACCATTCCAATCCATTCCATTCTTCTCCGTTGCATTTCTCTCCATTCCATTCCATTCCATTCCTCTCCATTCTTTTCAATTTCTCTGCATTCGATTCCTTTCCATTCCATTCCATTCAATTCCTATCCATTTCATTCCATTCCACTCCCTCCATTCCATTCCATGCTATTCCGTGTCCTTCCATTCCATTCCATTCGTCTCCATTACATTCCACTTCATTCCTCTGCATTTCATTCCATTCCATTTCTTGGCCTTTCATTCCATTCCTTTCCACTTCATTCCAACCCATTCCTCTCTAGTCCATTCCATTCCTCTCCAATCCATTCCATTGCATACCATTCCATTCCACCTCATGCCATTCCAATCCACTCCGTTCCATTCCATTCCTCTACATTCCATTCCTCTCCCTTCCATATAATTCCTCTCCATTTCTTTCCTTGGGATTGCTGTTTATTCCATTCCATTCCATCAATCCCTATTTCATTCCTCTTCATTCCATTCCACTCCATTCCATTCCTCTCCATTCCATTCATCTCCTTTTTCTTCCATTCCTCTCCATTCTATTCCGTTAAATTCCATTCCATTCCTCTCCATTCCAGTCCATTCCATTCCTCTCCATACCATTCCATTCCATTTCATTTCACTGCCTTCCATACCATTGTATTCCTTTCCTTTCCATTCCTCTCCATTCCATTCCATTCCAGTCCATCGCATTCCATTCCACTCCACTCCATTCCATTAAAATCCTCACCATCCATTGCATTCCATACCACTCCTTTCCATTCTATTCCACCCAAGTCCATTCAATTCCTCTCCATTCCACTCCATTCCATTCCTCTCCATTCCATTATATTCCATTCTATTTCATTCCTCTCCATTCTATTCCATTCCATTCCTCTCCATTCCATTCCCCTCCATTCCATTCCACTCCATATCATTCCATTCCTCTTCATTCCTTTCCATTGTATTCCACTCCACTCAATTCCATTCTGCTCCATCCCATTCCATTCCATTCCTCTCCATTTGATTCGATTCCATTCCATTCCACTCCACTCCATTCCCTGCCAATCAATTCCATTCCATTCCACTCCATTCCATTTCAGTGCTCACCATTTCATTCCAATCCACTCCGTTCCATTCCATTCCTCTCCATTCCATTGCTCTTGTTTCCATTACTTTTCATTCCTTTCCATTCTATTCCAATCTCTTCCATTCCTCTCCATTCTATTGCATTCAAAACCTCTCCATTCCATTCCATTTCATTGCAAAGCATTTCATTACATTCCATTACTTTCCATTCCAATCCATTCCATTCCATATCTCTCCATTCCATTCCATTCCTCTACATTCCATTCCATTCCACATCATTCCATTCCATTGCATTTATCTCCTTTTCATTCCATTTCTTTCCATTCTGTTCCTCTCCCTTCCGTTCCTTCCATTCCGTTCAACTATACTCCATTCCATTCCTCTCCATGCCATTCCATTCCTTTCCATTCCATTTCTTTACATTCATTAATCTCTATTCCATTCTATTCCTTTCCTCTCCATTACATCCCTTTCATTCCTCTCTACTCCATTTCCTTCCATTCCATTTCATTTCTCACGATTCTATTCCATTCTTCTTCACTCCATTCATTCCATTCCATTCCATTTCACTGTGTTCCATTGCATTCTATTCCATTCCATACCTCTCCAATTCATTCCTTTCCTCTCCATTCCACTCCCCTCCATTTCTCTCCATTCTATTTCTCTCTATTCCATTCCATTAGTAAACATTCCATACCTCTCCGTTCCATTCCACTCCATTTATCTCCATTCATGTCCTCTCCATTTCATTCCTTTTCCTTCCTCTCCATTCCATTCCA
Source organism: Carlito syrichta (assembly GCF_000164805.1). Taxonomy (NCBI): domain Eukaryota; kingdom Metazoa; phylum Chordata; class Mammalia; order Primates; family Tarsiidae; genus Carlito; species Carlito syrichta. The sequence continues at coordinate 50,292 of NW_007252878.1, forward strand.
TTCCATTCATCTCCATTCCATTCTATTCGATTTCATTCCATTCCTCTCCTGTTCAATCCTCTCCATGCCATTTCATACAATTCTGTCGGTGACCTGCACTGACCAAGGGGGGGTTAGGACCGCACCGG
>NW_007252878.1:50439-50641 GCF_000164805.1 Carlito syrichta
TGCTGGGGGCGTACAAGTTCATTGATGTGTAACACGCTTTACAAATCATGTACCATCACAAGACTTTCAGGTTCCCAGTGAACAATTACAATTCCATAATGTATGAATCACAGGTGCACAATTTCAACACAGATTGTTCAAAATGTTTTCCACAATGTTCAATAAATCATTCATATTATACTCTAAGCTCTAAACCCTGATT
>NW_007252878.1:50661-54556 GCF_000164805.1 Carlito syrichta
CATCAGAACGGAGAGAAGAACCACACGGAGGCAGCTCTTCTGGGAACAGTCTGGCCAAGACTGAAGCCAATTTTATTCAAACTTTTTCCAACTTATATACCATTTTCTATAATCTCCAGCAGTGTGACAATTGCTTGCTGGGGGCGTACAAATTCATTGATGTGTAACACGCTTTACAAATCATGTACCATCACAAGACTTTCAGGTTCCCAGTGAACAATTACAATTCCATGATGTATGAATCACAGGTGCACAATTTCAATACAGATTGTTCAAAATGTTCTCCACAATGTTCAATAAATCATTCATATTATACTCTAAGTTCTAAACCCTGATTAAAAAACTTTCCAAGTTAACTCTAAGTTCAATCCAATTTTACTAACTTTTAATATTTTTGACGATTAATATTATTAACTTAACACTATACTATAATCTATAAGTTTACTTAAATGACTTAATTTTATTACCTTAATTTTATACTATTTATTTTTATAATTCTAACCTACTACATTTCTATACTGCCCTATGATTGTATATTAATTACCTATGAACTTATCCTTAACCTAAAATTTTATCACAACTTCTATAAATTTCAAATATCTAAACTATTGTCTTTTATACTTTATTAATTACTTATCTTATAATATCATGTCTAAATTCTAATACAACTATTATCCTACTATAATCTATTACAAACCTTATCATTAGTACTAATAAGTATAAAAATTATGAACTTACTCTATGTTCTATAAAACTTAATTCAATGACATTTTAACCTAAAACCTAAATCTGATTGCCTATTACGTGGAAACTACCTATGTCTCAAAACCTGCCATGCCACTTAAAACAATGAACTGCACAGTTGCCATAACGACAGCCGGGGACTGAAGCAAGCTGAAAGTTACTGCACGTACAAAAACCAAGAACGTTCTGCTTGACCAAAAGCAACATAATACAACTATTATCACAGTTATAACGTCATCATAACCCCAAATGAAACTACATACTGGAACAAAATCTAATCAATCAGTTTACCAGGAAATAACAGTTAAAAATCTTAAGAAGAAAAACAGTTTAGAAAGAAAAAGAGATATAAAATAATTCTGCTGTGCATTTTTTCATAGGATATAATAAGATTTTATTTTAGACTGTCACTTCCTAATATTGAAAATTCTGTTGTCTTATAATACACTGGTTACTATTCATATGCACACACTTGATGTTATATCCTTGTCTCAGAGGCGACCTTCTGAATAGGCCTTCATAGGCCTCAGCTGTGTGGTTACATATGTTGGCTCCCAACACAATTCCATTCCATTCCATTCCAATCCATTCCATTCCATTTCTTCCCTCTCCATTCCATTCCTCTCCATTAAATTCCTTTCCACTCTACTCCATTCCATTTCACTCCACTCCATTCCATCCATTCCTCTTTATTCCATTTCATTTCACTCCATTCAATTCCAATCCACTCCATTCCATTCCATTCCTCTCCATTCCATTAAATTCCATTCACCTCTAACGCATTCCTCTTCATTCCATTACATTCCAATTCTCTCCATTCCATTCCTCTCCATTCCATCCCATTCCATTCCATTCCTCTCCATTCCCATTCCATTCCATTCCATTCCTACCCAGTCAATTCCATTCCATTCTACTACATTTCATTCCACTTCATCCGTTCCATTTCATTCTACTCCATTCCATTCCATTCCTATCATTACATTCCACTCCATTCCATTCCATTCCATTGCTCCCCATTTCATTCCATTCTTATCCATTTCATTCCAGTCATTTCTATACTATTCCTCTCCATTCCATTCCATTCCATTCATTTCCTCTCCATTCCTTTCCATTTCTGTCCATTCCATGACTCTCCATTCCATTCCAATCCATTCCATTCCATTTCATTCTTCTCCATTCCATTCCTCTCCTTTCCATTCCATTCCATTCCATTCAATTCCTATCCATTTCATTCCATTCCTCTTTCTCCATTCCATTCCATGCTATTCCATGTCCTTGCATTCCATTCCATTCATCTCCATTCCATTCCATTCCTCTGCATTTCCTTCCACTCCATTCCACTCCATTCCAATCCATTCCTCTCTAATACCTTCCATTCCTCTCTAATCCATTCCATTCCCCTTCATGCCATTCCAGTCCACTCCGTTCCATACCATTCCTCTCCATTTAATACTTTGAATTGCTCTTTATTCCATTCCATTCCATTCCATCAGTCCCTATTTCATTCCTCTCCATTCCATTCTACTCCATTCCATTGCATTCCTCTCCATTTCATTCCTCTCCATTATCTCCATAGCTCTCCATTCCATTCCTCTCCATTGTAGTCCATTCCATTCCTCTCCATACCATTCCATTTCATTTCTTTTCACTGCCTTCCATTCCATTGTATTCCTTTCCTTTCCATTCCTCTCCATTCCTTTCCATTCCAATCCATCGCATTACATTCCACTCTACTCCATTCCATTAAATTCCTCACCATTCCATTCCATTTCATGCCACTCCGTTCCATTCTATTCCACCCAAGTTTATTCAATTCCTCTCCATTCCATTCCATTCCTCTACATATCATTCCATTCCTCTCCATTCCATTCCATTCCTCTCCACTCCATTCCAATGTATGCAACTCCACTCAATTCCATTCCTCTCCATTCCATTCCATTCCATTCCATTCCTCTACATATCATTCCATTCCTCTCCATTCCATTCCATTCCTCTCCACTCCATTCCAATGTATGCAACTCCACTCAATTCCATTCCTCTCCATTCCATTCCATTCCATTCCATTCCTCTACATATCATTCCATTCCTCTCCATTCCATTCCATTCCTCTCCACTCCATTCCAATGTATGCAACTCCACTCAATTTCATTCCTCTCCATTCCATTCCATTCCATTACTCTACATTCGATTCCATTCTATTCCACTCCATTCCATTCCTTTCCATTCTACTCCATTCCCTTCCAGTCAATTCCATTCCATTCCACTCCATTCCATTTCTCTACTCCATTTTATTCCAATCCATTCCATTCCATTCCTTTCTTTCCATTCCTTCCATTTCATTCCTCTCCATTCAATTCCATTCCATTCTTTTCCATTTCATTCAATTCCATTCCTCTCCATTCAATTCCATTCCTCTCCATTCCATTCTATTCCGTTGCTACCCGTTCACTACCTCTCTATTTCATTCCATTCTATTACTCTCCATTCCATTCCCTTCCTCGCCATTCCATTCCATTTCACTCAATTCCATTCCATTCCATTCCATTTCACTCCATTCCATTTCACTCCACTCCATTGCATTACATTCCTCTCAATTCCACTCTGCCTCTCCATTACATTCCAAACCATTCCATTTCATTCCTCTCCATTGCAATCCTCTCCATTCCATTCCATTCCATTCCTCTCCATTCTTTTCAATTTCTCTTCATTCTATTCCTTTCCATTCCATTACCTTCAATTCTTATCCATTTCATTCCGTTCCTCTTTCTCCATTCCATTCCATGCTATTCCATGTCCTTCCATACCATTCCATTCCATTCATCTCCATTTCATTCCACTCCATTCCTCTGCATTTCATCCCATTCCATTTCTTTGCCTTTCATTCCATTCCATTCCAATCCATTCCTCTCTAGTCCATTCCATTCCTTTCCAATCCATTCCATTGCATACCATTCCATTCCACCTCATGCCATTCCAATTCTCTCCATTCCATTGCATTCCTCTCCCTTCCATACCATTCCTCTCCCTTTAATTCCATTAAATTGCTGTTTATTCTATTCCATTCCATTCCATCAATCCCTATAACTTTCCTCTCCATTCCATTCCATTCCATTCCTCTCCATTCCATTCCTCTCCATTTTCTCCATAGCTC
>NW_007252878.1:54576-66705 GCF_000164805.1 Carlito syrichta
CATTCTATTACTCTCCATTCCATTCCCTTCCTCGCCATTCCATTCCATTTCACTCAATTCCATTCCACTCCATTCCGTTCATCTCCAATGCATTCCATTCCTCTCCATTGCATTCCATTCCATTCGCTCTAGTCCACTCCATTCCATTCCTCTACATTCCATTCCACTCCATTCCATTCCAATCCATTCCTTTCCATTCCATTCCTCTCCATTGCACTCCCTTCCATTCCACTTCTCTCCATTCCATTCAATTTCTCTCCATTCTATTCCTCTCCATTCCATTCCATTCCATTTCATTCCATTCCATTCCACTCCATGCCATTCCTCTCCATTCCACTCTTCTACATTCCATTCCAATCCTCTCCATTCGCTTCAATTTTAATCAATTCAATTCCATTCCTCTCCATTCCATTCCATTACCTTCTATTCCTTTCCTCTCCATTCCATCCATTCCATTCCTCTATTCCATTTCCTTCCATCTCATTTCATTTCTCATGATTCTATTCCATTCTTCTTCACTCCATTCCATTCCATTCCATTCAATTCCACTCCTTTCCATTTAATTCCATTGCATTCCATTCCATTTCTCTCCAGTCTATTCCTCTCCTTTTCATTCCATTACTCTCCATTGCATTCCTTTCTATTCTATTGCATTCCACTCCAATTCTCTCCATTCATTTCCGTTCCATTCCACTGCATTCCACTCCATTCCATTTCTTTCCTCCCTATTTCATTCCTCTCAATTCCATTCCATTCCATTCCATTTCACTCCATTCCATTTCACTCCACTCCATTGCATTACATTCCTCTCAATTCCACTCTGCCTCTCCATTACATTCCAAACCATTCCATTTCATTCCTCTCCATTGCATTCCTCTCCATTCTCTTCCATTCTATTTCATTCCTCTCCATTCTATTCAATTCCATTCCATTCCATTCCTTTCCATTCCATAACCTTCCATTCCATTCCATTCCATTCCATTCCTCTCCATTTCATTCCAGTCCTCTCCATTCCATTCCATTCCTCTCCACTCTATTCCATTGTATGCCACTCCACTCAATTCCATTCCTTCCATCCCATTCCACTCCACTTCACTCCATTCCCTGCCAATCAATTCCATTCCATTCCACTCCATTCCATTTCTCTACTCCATTTCATTCCAATCCATTCCATTCTATTCCATTCCGATCCATTCCATTGCTCTCGTTTCCATTCATTTTCATTCCTTCCCATTCCATTCCAATCTCCTCCATTCCTGTTCATTTAATTGCATTCAATTCCTCTCCATTCCATTCCATTTCATTGCATTGTATTTCATTACATTCCATTCCTTTCAATTCCATTCCATTCCATTTTTTGCATTCCATATCTCTCTATTCCATTCCATTCGTCTATATTCCATTCCATTTCACATCATTCCACTCCATTTCATTCCAATTCACTCATCTCCATTTCATTCCATTTCTTTCCATTCTGTTCCTCTCCATTCCATTCATTCCATTCCATTCAACTATACTCCATTCCTTTCCATTCCATTCCTTTCCATTCCATTTCATTGCAGTCATTCATCTCTATGCAATTCTTTTCCATTCCTCTCCATTTCATTCTATTCCCTTTCTGATTTTCTCTCCTCCATTCCATTAGACTCCATTCTATTCCACTGCAATCCAATTCAATCCATTCCACTCAGTTCCATTCCATAATTCTCCATTCCATTCTACTTCATTCCAGTCCTCTCAATTCCTTTCCATTCCATTCCATTTCATTCCATTCCATTCCTTTCCACTCCATTTCATTTCTCGCCATTCCTGTCCATTCAATTCCACACTCTCCATTCCATTCCACCTCAATCCAGTCCTCTCAATTCCATTCCATTTCCTTCCATTCCATTCCTTTCCACACCATTCCATTTCTCTCCATACCTTTTCATTCCATTCCATTCCTCTCCATTCCATTCTATTCCTCTCCACTCCATTCCATTCCACTACATTCCATTCCATTCCATTCAACTCCATTCGACTCCATTCCACTCCATTCCATTCCATTTCTCCCATTCCATTTCATTACATTATATTCCATTCTTCTCCATTCAATTGCATACCAATCCCATCCATTTCATTCCTCTCCATTCCATTCCATTCCATTCATCTCCATTCCTCTCCTTCCATTCCATTCCATTTCATTCCATTCCTTCCATTTCATTCCTCTCCATTCAATTACATTCCATTCCTTTCCATTTCACTCAATTCCATTCCTCTCCATTCCATTCCATTCCTTTCCATTTCATTCTATTCCATTGATACCCATTCCCTATCTCTCAACTTCTTTTTCTTTTTTTTTTGAGTCGGAGTCTCACTCTGTCGCCCAGATTGGAGTGCAGTGGCCGCTCCAGGCCACCACAGCCTCAGCTTGCTGGGCTCTGGCGATGCTTCCGCCTCAGCCTTCCGAGTAGCCAGAATTACAGGCATGCGCCACCACGTCCAGCTGATTTTTTGAGTTTTTGTAGAGATTAGGTCTCACTGCCCAGGCGGGTCTCGAACCCGCGGGCTCAGGCAAACCACTCACCTCAGCCTCCCAAAGGCACGGGATTGCAAGCTGAGACACGGAGCCCAGCTATCTCTCAATTTCATTCCATTCTATTACTCTCCATTCCATTCCCTTCCTCGTCTTTCCATTCCATTTCACTCAATTCCATTCCTCTCTATTCCATTCATCTCCAATCCATTCCATTTCATTCCATTCCATTCCTCTCCATTCCATTCCTTTCCATTCGCTCTAGTCCACTCCATTCTATTCCTCTATATTCCATTCCACTCCATTCCATTCCACTCCATTCCATTCCTCTCCATTGCACTCCCTTCCATTCCACTCCTCTCCGTTTCATTCAATTTCTCTCCATTCCATTCCATTCAATTCTACTCCATTCCATTCCTCTCCATTCCACTCTTTTACATTCCATTCCAATCCTCTCCATTAGCTTCAATTTTAATCAATTCTATTCCATTCCATTCCTCTCAATTCCATTCTATTCTATTCCTTTCCTTTCCATTCCATCCGTTCCATGCCTCTCTATTCCATTTCCTTCCATTCCATTTCATTTCTCACGATTCTATTCCATTCGTCTTCACTCCACTCCATTCCATTCCATTCAATTCCATTCCTTTCCATTTAATTCTATTCGATTCCATTCCATTCCATTCCTACACAATCAATTCCATTCCATTCTACTACATTTCATTCCACTCCATCCATTCCATTTCATTCCACTCCATTCCATACCATTACATTCCACTCCATTTCATTCCATTCCACTCCATTCCATTCCTCCCATTTCATTCCATTCTTACACATTGCATTCCAGTTATTACCATACCATTCCTCTCCATTCCGTTCCATTCATTTCCTCTCCATTCCATTCCATTCCATTTCTGTCCATTCCATATATCTCCATTCCATTCCAAACCATTCCGTTCCATTCCATTCTTCTCCATTCCATTCCATTCCTTTCCATTCATCTCCATTCTTCTCAATTCTCTTCATTCGATTCCTTTCCATTCCATTCCATTTCATTCCATTCCATTCCATTCCTATCCATTACATTTCGTTTATCTCCCTCCATTACATTCCATGCTATTCCATGTCGTTACATTCCATTCCATTTGTCTCCATTCCATTCCACTCCATTCCTCTGCATTTTATTCCATTCCATTCCTTGGCAGTTAATTGCATTCCAATCCATTCCTCTCTTGTCCATTCCATTCCTCTCCCACCCATTCCATTCCATACCATTCCATTCCACCTCATGCCATTCCAATCCACTCTGTTCCATTCCATTCCTCTACTTTCCATTCCTCTCCCTTCCATACCATTCCTCTCCATTTCATTCCATTGAATTGTTCTTTAATCCATTCCATTCCATTCCTTCAATCCCTTTTCATTCCTCTGAATTCCATTCCACTCCATTCCATTCCATTCCTCTCCAATCCATTCCTCTCCATTTCCTTCCATTCCTATCCATTCTATTCCATTAAATTCCATTCCATTCCTCTCCATTCCAGTCCATTCCATTCCCCTCCATACCATTGCATTACATTTCATTTCACTGCATTCCATTCCATTGTATTCCTTTCCTTTTCATTCCTCTCCATTAAATTCCATTCCAGTCTATCACATTACATTCCACTCCACTCCATTCCATTAAATTCCTGACCATTCCAATCCATTCCATGCCACTCTGTTTCATTCTATTCCACCCAAGTCCATTCAATTCCTCTCCATTCCACTCCATTCCACTCCTCTCCATTCCATTCTCTTCCATTCTATTTCATTCCTCTCCATTCTATTCCATTCCATTCCTCTCCAATCCATTCCCCTCCATCCCATTCCACTCCATTCCTCTCCATTCGATTCCATTCCATTCCCTGCCAAGCAATTCCATTCCCTTCCATTCCATTCCATTTCACTACTCAACATTTCATTCCAATCCATTCCATTCCATTCCATTCTGCTCCATTTCTTTGCTCTCGTTTCCATTTCTTTTCATTCCTTTCCATTCTATTCCAATCTCTTCCATTCCTCTCCATTCCATTCTTTTCCATTACATATCTCTCCTTTCCATTCCATCCCTCTACATTTCATTCCATTCCACATCATTCCATTCCATTTCATTCCTTTCCATTCATCACCATTTCATTCCATTTCTTTCCATTGTGTTCCTCTCCATTCCATTCCTTTCCGTTCCACTATACTATATTCCATTCCTTTCCATTCCATTTCATTGCATTCATTCATCTCGATTCCATTCTATTCCATTCCTCTTCATTACATTCCATTCCCTTTCGGATTCACTCTCCTCCATTCCATTAGACTCCATTCCATTCCACTGCATTCCAATCCACTCCATTGCATTCCATAACTGTCCATTCTATTCCACTTCATTCCAGTCCTCTCGATTCCATTCAATTCCATTACAATCTATACCATTCCTTTCCACTCTATTCCATTTCTCTCCATTCCTTTGCATTCCATTCCATTCCCCTCCATTCCATTCTACTTCATTCCATTTCTCTCCATTCCTTTCCATTCCATTTCAATCACCTCCATTCCATTCTATTCTTTTCCATTGCATTCTATTCCACTCCATTCCATTCCATTCAACTCCACTCGACTCCATTCCACTCCATTCCATTCTATTCCTTTCCATTCCATTTCATTACATTGTTTTCCATTCTTCTCCATTCCATTATGTTCCAGTCCTATCCATGTCATTCCTCTCCATTCCATTCTATTCGTCTCCATTTCATTTCATTCCTCTCCATTCCTCACTTTTCCATTCCATTCCATTCCATTTCATTCCATTCCTTCTATTTCATTCCTCTCCATTCAATTCCATTCCTTTCCTTTCCATTCCATTCAATTCCATTCCTCTCCATTCCATTCCTCTCCATTCCATTCTATTCCATTTTTACCCATTCCCTTTCTCTCCATTTCATTCCATTCTATTACTCTTCATTCCATTCCCTTCCTCGCAATTCCATTCCATTTCACTCAATTCCATTCCAGTCCTTTCCGTTCATCTCCAATCCATTCCATTTCATTCCATTCATTCCTCTCCATTCCATTCCATTCCATTCGCTCTAGTTTACTCCATTCCATTCCTCTGCATTCCATTCCATTCCAATCCATTCCACTGCATTCCATTCCACTCATTCCTTTCCATTCCATTCCTCTCCATTGCACTCCCTTCCATTCCACTTCTCCCGATTCTATTCAGTTTCTCTCCATTCCATTCCTCTCCATTCCAATCCATTCCATTTTATTCCATTCCATTCCACTCGTTTCCATTCCTCCCCATTCCACTCTTTTACATTCCATTCCAATCCTCTCCATTCGTTTACATTTTAATCAATTCCATTGCATTCCATTCCTCTCCATTACATTTCATTACATTCTTTTCCTTTCCTCTTCAATTCAATTCCTCTCTATTCCATTTCCTTCCATTCCATTTCATTTCTCACTATTCTATTCCATTCTTCTTCACTCCATTCCATTCCATTCCATTCAATTCCATTCCTTTCCATTTAATTCCATTCTGTCCATTCCATTCCTCTCCAGTCTATTCCTCTCCAGTCCAATCCATTCCTCTCAATTCCTTTCCTTTCTATTCTATTGCATTCCATTCCAATCCTCTCCATTCAATTCCATTCCACTGCACTCCTTTCCACTCCATTCCATCTCTTTTCTCTTCACTCCACTCCATTGCATTCCATTCTTCTCATTCCATTTCATTCCTCTCCATTGCATTACATTCCTCTCTTTTTCATTCCGTTCTATTCCATTCCTCGTCATTAATGACATTCCATCTTCCTCCATTCCTTTCCTTTCCATTCCACTCAATTCCATTCTGCTCCATACGATTCCACTCCTCTCCATCCCATTCCATTGTACTCCATTCCATCCATTGCTCTCCATTCCATTCCTTTCCATTTTTCTCCATTCATTCCATTCCACTGCGTTCCATTCCATTCTATTCCATTCCATACCTCTCCAGTTCATATTTTCCTCTCCATTCCACTCCCCTCCATTTCTCCCATTCTATTTCTCTCCATTCCATTCCATTACTAAACATTCCATTCCTCTCTGTTCCATTCCATTCCGTTTCTCTCCATTCCAGTCCTCTCCATTTCATTCCTTTTCCTTCCTCTCCATTATATTCCATTCAATTCCATTCATCTCCATTCCACTCCAATCGATTTCATTCCATTCCTCTCAGTTCATTCCTCTCCATGCCATTCCATACAATTCCATTCCAATCCACTCCATTCCATTCCATTCCTTCCCTCTCCATTCCATTCTATTCCATTCCACTCTACTCCATTCCATTTCACTCCATTCCATTTCATCCATTCCTCTCCATTCCATTTCCTTCCACTTTATTCCATTCCACTCCACACCATTCCTTTCCTCTCCATTCCATTCCATTCCCTTCAATTCCTCTCCATTCCTTTCCATTCCATTAAATTCATTTGAACTCTAACGCATTCCTCTCCATTCCATCACATTACAATCCTCTCCAATCCATTCCTCTCCATTTTATTCCTTTCCAATCCTCTCCAATCCATTCCTCTCCATTCCATTCATCTCCTTTTCATTTCATTCCATTCCTACCCAATCAATTCCATTCCATTCTACTACATTTCATTCCACTCCCTCCATTCCATTTCATTCCACTCCATTCCATTCCATTCCATATCATTACATTCCACTCTATTCCATTCCATTCCACTCCATTCCATTCCTCCCCATTTCATTCCATTCTTACACATTCCATTCCAGTCATTTCCATACCATTCCTCTCCATTCCATTACATCCATTTCCTCTCCATTTCTTTCTATTCCATTCAATTTCTGATCATTCCATACCTCTCCATTCCATTCCAGACAATTCCATTCCATTCTTCTGCATTCCATTCCATTCCATTCCTCTCCATTCTTTTCAATTTCTTTTCATTCGATTCCTTTCCATTCCATTCAATTCCTATCCATTTCATGCCATTCCTCCACTGCATTCCATTCCATGCTATTCCATTCCTTTCCATTCCATTCCATTCATCTCCATTGCATTTCATTCCACTCCATTACATTCAATTCCATACCATTACTTTCCACTCCATTCCATTCCATTCCACTCCTTTCCACTCCATTCCATTTCATTCCATTCTTACACATTCCTTTCCAGTCATTTCCATAGCATTCCTCTGCATTCCATTCCATTCATTTCCTCTCCAATCCATTCCATTCCATTCCATTTCTGTCCATTCCATACCTCTGCATTCCATTCCAAACCATTCCATTCCATTCCAAACCATTCCATTCCATTCCATTCCTCTTCATTCTTTTCAATTTCTCTTCATTCGATTCCATTCCATTCAATTCCACCTCATGCCATTCCAATCCACTCCTTTCAATTACATTCCTCTACATTCCAGTCCTCTACTTTCTATACCATTCCTCTACATTCCATTCCATTGAATTGTTCTGTATTCCATTCCATTCTATTCCATTCCATCAATCCCTATATCATTCCTCTGCATTCCATTCCACTCCATTCCATTCCATTCCTCTCCATTCCATTCCTCTTCTTTTCTTCCATTCGTCTCCATTATATTCCATTAAATTCCATTCCATTCCTCTCCATTCCAGTCCATTACATTCCTCTCCTTACCATTCCATTCCATTTCATTTCACTGCCTTGCATCCCATTATATTCCTTTTCTTTCCATTCCTCTCCATTCCATTCCATTCCAGTCCATCGCATTACATTCCACTCCACTCCATTCCATTCAATTCCTCACCAACCCATTCAATTTTTGCCACTCCTTTCCATTCTATTCCACCCAAGTCCATTCAATTCTTCTCCATTCCACTCGATTCCACTCCTCTCCATTGCATTCTCTTCCATTCTATTTCATTCCTCTCCCTTCTATTCCATTCCATTCCTCTACATTCCATTCCCCTCCATTCCATTCCATTGCATTCCATTCCTCTCCATATCATTCCATTCCTCTCCTTTCCATTCCATTTCACTACTCACATTTTCATTCTAATCCATTCCATTCCATTCCCTTTTGCTCCATTTCATTGCTTTTGTTTCCATTCCTTTTCATTCCTTTCCATTCTATTCCAATCTCTTCCATTCCTCTCAATTCCATTGCATTCAATTCCTCTCCATTCTCATTTCATTTCATTTCATTTCATTACATTACATTCCTCTCCATTCCATTCCTTTCCATTCCATATCTCTCCTTTCCATTCCATTCTACATCATTCCATTCCATTTCATTCCTTTCCATTCATCACCATTTCATTCCATTTCTTTCCATTGTGTTCCTCTCCATTCCATTCCTTTCCGTTCCACTATACTACATTCCATTCCATTCCATTCCATTCCATTCCATTTCCTTGCATTCTTTCATCTCTTTTCTATTTTATTCAATTCCTCTCCATTCCATTCCATTCCCTTTCGGATTCACTCTCCTCCATTCCATTAGACTCCATTCCATTCCACTGCATTCCAATCCACTCCATTCCTTTCCATTGCGTTCCATAACTGTCCATTCCTTTCCACTTCATTCCAGTCCTCTCAATTCCATTCCATTCCATTTCATTCCATTCCATTCCTTTCCACTCCACTACATTTCTCGCCATTCCATTCCATTCCATAACTCTCCATTCCATTCCACTTCATTCCAGTCCTCTCAATTGCATTCCATTCCATTCCATTTCATTCTTTTCCACTCCATTCCATTTCTCTCCATTCGTCTGCATTCCATTCCAATCCCCTGCATTCTATTCTATTCCTCTCCATTCCATTCCATTCCACTGCATTCCATTCGATTCAACTCCACTCGAATCCAATCCACTCCATTCCATTCTATTTATTTCCATTCCATTTCATTACATTGTATTCCATTCTTCTCCATTCCATTGCATTCCAATCCTATGCATTTCATTCCTCTCCATTCCATTCTATTCGTCTCCATTCCATTCCATTCGTCTCCATTCCTCCCCTCTTCATTCCAATCCATTCCATTCCATTTCATTCCATTCCTTCCATTTCATTCCTCTCCATTGAATTCCATTCCATTCCTTTCCATTCAATTCATTTCCATTCCTCTCCATTCCATTCCATTCCTCTCCATTCCATTCTATTCCATTCCTCTCCATTCCCTATCTTTCTATTTCATTCCATTCTATTACACTCCATTCCCTTCCCTTCCTCAGCATTTCAATCCATTTCACTGAATTTCATTCCGCTCCATTCCGTTCATCTCCAATCCATTCCATTTCATTCCATTTCATTCCATTACATTCCTCTCCATTCCATTCCATTCCATTCCATTCCATTCTATTCCATTACATTCCATTCGCTCTAGTCCACTCCATTCCATTCCTCTACATTCCATTCTATTCCATTTAACTCAATTCCATTCCACCCATTCCCTTCCATTCCATTCCTCTCCATTGCACTCCCTTGCATTCTACTCCTCCCCATTCCATTCAGTTTCTCTCCATTCCATTCCTCTCTATTCCATTCCATTCCATTTAATTCCATTCCATTCCACTCCATTCCAATCCTGTCCATTCCACTCTTACATTCTATTCCAATTCTCTCCATTCGTTTCCATTTTAATCAATTCCATTCCATTCCATGCCTCTCCAGTCCATTCTATTACATTCTTTTCCTTTCCTGTTCCTTCCATTCCACTCTATCCCATTTCCTCCCATTCCATTTCATTTCTCACGATTCTATTCCATTCTTCTTCACTCCATTCCATTCCATTCCATTCCATTCCTTTCCCTTTAATTCCATTCCATTCTATTCCTCTCCAGTCTATTTCTCTCCATTCCATTCCATTCCTCTCGATTCCATTCCTTTCTATTCTATTGCATTCCATTCCAATACTCTCCATTCAATTCCATTCCATTCCACTCCATTCCATTTCTTTCCTCTCCATTTTATTTATCTCAATTCCATTCCATTCCACTCCACTCCATTCCATTTCACTCCACTCCATTGCTTTCCATTCCTCTCAATTCCATTCCATTCCATTCCTTCAATTCCATACCATTCCTCTCCACTCCTTTCTATTACATTCCTCTCAATTTCATTTATTCCGTTCAATTCCTCTCCATTCCACTCCATTCCACTCTGTTACATTCAATTATAATCCATTCCTCTCCATTCTATTGCATTCCAATCTTCTCCTTTCCAATCTTCTGCATTCCATTCCATTCCACTCTATTCCATTCAATTCCATTCCATTCCATTTTTCCCCATTCCATTACTCTCCATTCCATTCCTCTCCATTTCATTCCATTCCGGTGCATTCCATTCCATTCCTCTCCATTCCATTCCGTTTCTGTCCATTCCATTCCTCTCCATTCCATATCATTCCACTGCACATTATTCCATTCCATTTCTCTTCATTCTATTCCTCTCCCTTCCATTCCATTTCATTCCTTTCCATTCTATTCCTTTCTATTCCATTCCTCTCCATTCCATTTCTTTGCATTCCTCTCCATTCCATTCCTCTCCATTCCATTCCTTTACACTCCATTCATCTCCATTCCATTCCTTTCCATTCCTCTCCATTCTGTCCAATACTTTCCATTTCATTCCATTCTGGTGCATTCCATTCCATTCTTCTCCATTCCATTCCGTTTCTGTCCATTCCATTCCTCTCCATTCCATATCATTCCACTGCATATTATTCCATTCCATTTCTCTTCATTCCATTCCTCTCCCTTCCATTCCATTTCATTCCTTTCCATTCTATTCCTTTCTATTCCATTCCTCTCTATTCCATTCCTTTTCATTCCTCTCCATTCTGTCCAATACTTTCCATTTCATTCCATTCCATTCCTTTTGGTTACACTCTACTCCATTCCATTCCCCTCCATTCCATTCTATTCCATTCCTTTTCATTCCATACCATTCCATAACTCTCAATTCCATTCCATTCCGTTCCATACCTCTCCATTCCATTCCTCTCCATTCCTTTCCATTCTTTCGATTCCTCTCCATTCCAGTCCATTCAATTTCACTTGTCACCATTTCCTTCCAATCCATTTCATTCCATTCCTTTCCACTACATTCCATTGCTCTCGTTCCGTTCCTTTTGATTCCTTTCCATTCTATTCCAATCTCTTCCATTCCTCTCCAATCCATTGCATTCAATTCCTCTCCATTCCATTCCATTTCTTTGCATTGCATTTCATTATATTCCATTCCTTTCCATTCCACTCCATTCCATTCCATTCCATTCTATTCCATTCCATTCCTTTCCATTCCATATCTCTCCAATCCATTCCAGTCCTCTATATTCCATTCCATTCCACATTATTCCATTCCATTTCATTCCATTCCGTTCATCTCCATTTCATTCCATTTCTTTCCATTCTGTTCCTCTCCATTCCATTTTTTCCATTCCGTTCCATTATACTCCATGTCAATCCTCTCCACTCCATTCCATTCCATTCCTTTCCATTCCATTTCATTGAATGCGTTCATCGCTATTCCATTCTATTCCATTACTCTCCATTCCATTCCATTCCCTTTCGGATTC
>NW_007252878.1:66725-68403 GCF_000164805.1 Carlito syrichta
GCATTCCATTCCACTCCATTTCTCTTCCTTCCATTCCAACACTCTCCATTCCATTCCATATCTCTCTATTCCATTCCATTCCGTTCCATTCCTCTCCATTCCATTCCTCTCCATTTCTTTCCATTCCATGCCATTCCACTCCATTCCATTCCATTCCTCTTCTTTCCATTCCATTCCACTCCATTCCATTCCATTCCACTCCACTCCACTTTATTCCACTGCATTCCATTCCATTCGTCTGCATTCCATTCCAATCCATTCAAATCCATTCAACTGCGTTGTATACCTCTCCATTCCAATCCAATCCATTCCAATCCTGTCCATTTTATTCCATTCCTCTTCATTCCATTTCATTCCACTCCATTCCTTCAATTCCACTCCATTCTATTCCTTACCATTCCCTTGCATTCCATTCCTTTTCATTCCTCTGTAAAACCTCATATTCCACTGCATTCCACTCCATTCCATTTCACTCGATTCCTCTCTACACAATTCCCTTCCATTCCATTCCATTTCTTTCCTCACCTTTCCATTCCTGTCAATTTCATTCAATTCCATCCAATCCATTCCTCAACATTACATTCCATTCAATTCCATTCCTCTCAATTTCATTCCATTCCATTTCATAGGTTTCCATACCTTTCCTCTCCATTCCATTCCCTCCAATCCATTCCATTCCATTCCTCTCCATTCTATTCCATTCCATTCCATTCCTTTCCTCTCCATTCCATTCCTATACATTCCATTCCATTCCATTCCATTCCTCTCCATTAGATTCCAATCCATTTCATTCCACTCCATTTCAGTTCACACCACTCCATACCATTACATTCCTCTCCAATCCATTCAAAAATCCGTTCCATTCATATCCATTATTGTCCATTAAATTCCATTCCATTCCCTACAATTATAATACATTTTTCCCCATTCCCTTGCATTCCATACTCTCCATTCCATTCTAATCCATTCCTATGAATTCCATTCCATTCCTCTCCATTGCATTATATTTCTCTCCTATCCATTCCATTCCATTCCATTCCAATCCTCTTCATTCAATGACATTCCATCTTTCTCCATTCCTTTCCTTTCCATTCCATTCAATTCCATTCCACTCCATTTGATTCCATTCCTCTCCATCCCATTCCATTATTCTCCATTCCATCTATTCCTCTCAATTCCATTCTATTCCATTTCTTTGTTCTGCATTCATTCCATTCCATTTCATTCCTCTGAGTTCCATTCCATTCTATTCCATTCCATTCCTCTTCACTTCATTCCTTTCCTCTCCATTCCACTCCCCTCCATTTCTCCCACTCTATTTCTCTCTATTCCATTCCATTCCTCTCCGTTCCATTCCACCCCATTTCTCTCCATTCCAGTTCTCCCCATTTCATTCCTTTTCCTTCCTTTCCATTCCATTCCATACAACTCCATTTCTTTCCATTCGATTTCATTCCATTCCTATCCAGTTCATTCCTCTCCATGCCATTCCACACAATTCCATTCCATTCCATTCCAATCCCTTCCATTCCATTCCATTCCTTACCTCTCCATTCCATTCTTCTCCATTCCATTCCATTCCGCTCTACTCCATTCCATTTCACTCCACTCAATTCCATCCATTCCTTTCCATTCCATTTCATTACACTCCATTCCATTCCACTCCACTCCATTCCAT